>NC_092050.1:149860695-150166669 GCF_003086295.3 Arachis hypogaea
CGACTGGATTAACCGGGAACCGGTCTTATAGCTAGTCCGATTGACACGCAAAACCGTCTTGCAAAAAATCGATTTAAAAACCAACCGAACCGATGGTTAACCGGTGAACCGGATGAACCGGCCAGGTCAAAAATCGATTCTCTCGAAAAAAAAAAAAAAAAACGTAAAAACGCCACCCCCAAAACACCCGACCCTCTCCCTTCTATCTCACTCTCACATTCCAACCAAATCCCTAATTTGCCTAACCTTTGAGAGAAAACACCGCCGTCAACATCAGCTCCCAGCAACCACCACGGCATCCCTTCTCCCTCCCTCTCATCAGTCTCACTCACCCAAATCCCTAACCCACTACGGTGCTACTTCCCTCTCTCTCTCTCTCTCTCAGTCAGGCGCCAGCAGCCCCCGCCTCCTCGTCTCGCTCTCAGCCAACAACAGCAGTCTCCGGCGACCCATCGTCCGGAAAGCTGACCACCATTCTTACCTTCCCTCTTCTCTTCTCGCCTCTCCTTTTTCCTTCGAACGCTTCTGCCCCCACTCAGCTCTCGTCACTGCCACAGAGAGAAGCTGAATCTCTCTGCCCTACATTGTTCCGCCGCTCGCGCCGCTCTCTGCGCCGCCGCGAGCTCAGCCGGCCACCACCAACTCTGGACGGCACTACTTCTGCTCTTCTTTCCCTTTCCATTTCCCAGTCTGTCTCTGCTACATTCCAGGTCCCCTACCTTATCCCTGCTTCCTGCTCTGTTTCTTTGCTTTCTTTTATTAATTCCGTTATTAATTTTAGTTAGATTGCTGATTAATCATAATATAGAATTAAGAAATTGGTTCTTTTTTGTTTTCTTTCCTTCTTCTCTGATATTATCATTATTGTTTGGTTTTGGGATCTTTTCCAGTTTCTGCTCGTTGGCTGCCATAGTCTTTTGGGCCTCTATTCAGCTTTAGGAGAATACAGAAAGAAAAGAAAGCTACAAAAGTAAGAGTTTTTCCTCAGATGAAAGATACCATACATACATTTAACAAGGTTTGTAAATATCTTAAACTAGCAGAACCTAGTGCAGTGAAATGGGTAGTGCTCCTTTATCAAGCTGGCCATGGGAGAATTTTGGATTATTCAAGGTATATTATATTATGTGATGCATCTGTTATGTATATAGAATAAGTCTAACTACTTGTGTGTTTTCAATTTGATAAATACAGTATGTGTTATACGGTCCATTGGTGGGGAAAGTTGTGTATGAATGGTTGAATGGCGTGGAACTCTACTCCATGATCAGCTGCTGGAGCCTTCACTTGCTCATACTATGGATTCTAAGAGGAGGAGTTCATGTTCTGTGGAGTTCTTAATAATTCTGTTTGTTAGAATAGATATATATATATGCTGTTAGGTAGCTAGGTTGTGGTGAGAGGATTCTAGGCCTGATAATTGCTCCGTTCTTGATTATCCAACATGGCTTAATACTGCTTGTTTGCTGAATGATGTTGGTGTGATCATTACTGTGTTGTTTCTGTTTCATGTGACCTGATTCTACCTGCTGCCCTGCTGAACTATACTTGTGAAATTAATTTTGATGCTGCCTCCATACATGCAATCCATGCTTTTCTCATGTTAATTGCAATTTTTGGATTCATGTGCTTATATTTTGCTGCTACTTGCTACCCAAATTTCTAGAAATTGCTCTGTTTTTAAACTTGTTACTTAAGAGTTGAACGTGGCACTTTTCAAATTCTTAATATCACTATATTTCTCTTCCTTAATGATCTATGAAGTTGTTTAGTTATAAACTTTGATGTTTGAAGTTGTTTGTGAACCTCTAATATTAAGTTATGGATAATTTATTATGTGAAATTTTAAATTTTATTAAGTTAGAAATTATTGAATTTATATATTTAAAATTATTTTTAAATTTTTTAATAATTTTATTTAATATTTAATTAAACCGGTTGAATTCCGATTAAATCCCAGTCGAACCAATAAATCATTGAACCAATGATCTCACCGGTTTATTGACCGGTCCGGTTCTCACAACCTTAATTTCTATAGATGAAGATGTGTCACATCAGCAAAAGAATATGAAAGTAGTGATTGCATAGAATTGTAGTACTATATTTTTTTTTCTTGTCAAATGCTTGTTACTATAAATTAATTGTGAATGAACGATTTAATAGTATTTTAGCTTTTTTTTTTTAAAATAAATCGACTTTAATTAATAATTTGATTTATTGTGTTTCCAATTAAATCAAATTTAATTGATTTGATTTATATATAAATAGCATAAATCAAAGCGCGTTGATTCGATTTATATAAAATATATTTAGAACATGAAATATAATTTATTTATATTTAAACATCTATGTAATTTTTAATGCCAAACTATTTATTCAAGTGATTATCCTAAAAGAAAAAAAAGAAAGACGAATGTCATTGTCATGTGAGCTCCAGTTTGTCAGCAAACTTAGCAAATAACTATACACAGTTACACACCAACCAAACATATAAGCATAAGGTGGACTTGATCATTCACTTGACCTAATCCCTAAATGCTGGATAGCACTAGTTTGCTATATCTAATATGATAATTAATTGACAAATATAATTTCCTATCTTATTCTTATCAAACTTTCAATTAAAAAGACCAGGGAGATCGAGAAGAAATTAAAGAAGTTTAAAATGTATTTCATTTCATCATTATATTGGTGCAAGACATACAGTATTTTGAGAACCGGACTGGAAATCACAAACTAATCCGGTTAATTAAAAATTGATCATAAATTAATTCGGTTTAAGATAAAAATTAACTAATAATATAAACTGATAAAAAAAAGTCAAAACAAAAACCAATTAATTGGTCGAATTAATCTGATTTTTTAATAGTTAATCGATTTAAAATATAATAAAATATAATATATATTTTTTCTAAAAAAGATTATATATTTATATATATAAAAATATATTATTTAATTATACCTAATTTAATTCTAATTAAATTTTGGTTAAATCTTTAAACTTATGAATTTTTAATTCTATTGATTTGATATCACTTCGGTTTGAAAACCTGGTGCAAGGAGTTAAAACTTAAACGCCACCACTGAGGTCTGTTAGTTGTTGCTTGCCACTTATTACCGGCAACCCAATTTGAATCTCTTATCTTATCCTTAAGTCCTTGACTAGTTCTTTACAAAAATGAGGTTTGATTAAATTTATTTTTGATAACATGATAATTAGATAATACATGATTATTAAATTTGTATAAATTTTTACATCAATGCATAAAAATCAAAACAAATATAGTGAGAACCAAAACATCATAACTTTTTCGTGAACAAATTTTTAATTAGTGACTTAAGTGATATTTATTTAGAAAATTTTTGAACCTAAAGTAAGCTTATTTAAGCGTATACCTATTAGAGCATCTTTAATACTTAATTTTAGTTTAATTTTATTTTAAATTTTATAAAATATTACAAAAATATTTGTAAAATTACATATCATAAAAATTAATTTAAGATCCAATATGAAATTTATTATTCTAATATTTAATTTTAATTCAATTTAAATTTTATATTATTTTTAATTATTTTATTTAATAAAATATATAAATAATAATATTTAATTTTTTTAAAATAATATGATATTTTTTTATTGATATTGGTCTTATATTAAATATTATATCTAATATAAATTTTAATTATAAATTAATTTAATTACTATAAATATCAAAAATGATATTCAAAAAAATATTTCATTGGATTGGCTCTTCTTCGACTTGGTCAACAAACACATTTTTAAGTCAATGGAACTTTATGTGAGTGTGTGGGGTTGTGGGGCACCGTTTCTTAGCAGCAAGCAAGTGACTTTTGGCGTATAAAATGAGGCAATCATTCTAGTTTCAATTGGTGGCTTGTTATGAATAAATTATTCATGTAAAACTACTATTTTTTTATAAAAATAATAATTACAATTTTTAAAGTTGTTTAAAATATATAATTAAATTATTTAATATAATATATTTATATATATAAAAATATTTTCATGTAAGTCGTAAAACTTGTTATAAATCCAATAATAAGAAACTTCAGGTGCCCATTAATGAAATGTAAAGTTCTCCATATATTCCTTTGATAATTATTGATTAAAACAGTAGATCAAATAATTAGGTTCATAAGTCAAGGTCTTCCATTTTATTATTCTTATTGTAATCATGCACATATTTGTCTTTGATGGTGCATGTCGTCCTATAATATAATAATGTATGGTCAATTTTCAACAAAGGGATGCTAATAAGCATTAACTATTTAATTGCACCCTGGAAAATGAAATGGAATGTGCGGACACAACTACTCAAGGCCCAGCCATCAACTTGTAAGATTAGTGCTGGATGACGTCATTACATTAAAGTATTGATCCAAAATAAAAAAAAAAACATCCATGAACAAAAAGAAAAAAAAAAAAACATTTATATTAGTAGTTATTATCCAATTGTTATTCATACCAAATCTGGAATAAATAAAAAATTTCGAGGATCTCATCCTTTCAAATATATAATTTGGGAGGATCCTAGGTTCTCTTCATAGTATCAACACTAACATAAAAGAGGAATGATTAAAAGAAGACTAATTAGTTGTTTTGCACTTTGAACAATCAACATAAAAGTTCCTAGTAATTTGAAAATAAAAGAGGTTGAATAAAAAAAAACACAAATTATAGATATTTTCGCTGGTTATGTCGAACATAATAAAATAAAAGATTATTTTTAGTTTTATCTCATGAAGATTATACAAAAGAGAGAAAGAAAGAGAAATGATATTACTATATATCTTGATTCACTTTTCAATCTAATATCTACTAAAATGTATATCTAGTCTCTACCATAAATTATAGTAAAAGTTTTACTATAATTAAATTTTGATTATAAATACCAATACAAGAATAAAAGTATTTTTTTTACACCTAAACTACACTAAATTTAAAACACCTATAAGTGTTCACCTAACTTGGAAAAAGAAATTAAAACATATGAACCCTAATCCTAGTTCATACTTTTGGATAAACACTCGAGAATAAGTAAATATAATTTTTGTCACTTTCAATATGAAACAAAATTAGACAACAGAAAAATAAAAAACACTCAATAATTAAAGAAAAAACTAAAGCTTCAATGGTTATATATGCAAACTATTTTCTTATTTTCTTTTTTGAAAATAATCTTCATATATAGGCAATTTGATTTGCTTTGATATAGAGATTTTTTTAAATTTTTTTTGTTTCTCTAACTATTGCAAAAAAAACTTATTTAGATCATTAGCTTTAAATAGAAAACTTTTTTATTTTGCTTCATAAAGAAGTGTAACAGCTTTTCTTATTTCACACTACAAGAAAAAAGGCCTATGGCCACGTTTTTTTTTACCACGCTTTAAAAGCGTGGCCAAAAGTGGTCAATGGCCATGCTTTTGTGAGGGTGGCAATTGAATAGAGATTCGGCCACGTTTTTTCTCGCCACGCTTCAAAAGCGTGGCGAAAAGGGTCAATAGCCACGCTTTTGTAAAGATGGCAAATGATTAGAGATACGGCCACATTTTTTTGCCACGCTTCAAAAGTGTGGCCATAGAGAGAAACAAAGACGTTTTAAAAGCGTGGCAACAGAGTTTCAATACAGTAGCGTTTATAAAACGTGGCCATATCCTGGTACTCTTTTAGCACGCTTTAAAAGCGTGGCCAAAAGGTTAAAAAAAAAAAAAACTAATAACCCCAATGCCAATAACCCCTGCATCCTAATAACCCTAAAACTTGGCCAAAAGCTTCGCGAGACTCTCTCACTCTCCCCTCTTACCGTCATTCTTATCTATGCCATTTCTTGAAGAATGTCACAAAACGACCGCCCGGAGGCGCCGTCCCCGGCGACAGTGGCAAACGGCTCCGCGGCGGCGAAGGAGGAGAATCCAGTTGCGAGGGCGTTGGTTTCTTCGAGCAAGGCTGAGGCTGAATCCGAACAAGGAGCACAAAGCGGAGGAGTACGAAGACTTGCAATTGATGTACTGCCCAACGGTTTTCACCGCGCTGGAGAGGTACCTTCCGCCGAACATGCTCAATGCGCGACGAACACAAGGTATATGCCCCGCGTAGCGCAGACCAGAGTATGGTCCCTCTTTCTTTCTTTCTTTTAAGTTTTTTTTATTTTTCAGTTAATTTTCAGTTGAGGCTGGTAAATTGCAGAATAGTAAACCTTAGGATTCCTTACAATGAACAGATTTCTCCAACTGAAATTTGCGGTGCGCTTGGATCTAATCAACTTCTTCCGAGAATTTATATCGCTTTTGTGTTGTTGGTCGGAATTCTTCTGTTTAGTTCTCTTTTCGTGAACGTGTCTTGAATCTGGTCGTGTTTGGAAGCCCCTTCTTTCACTGGTAATTTCTTTTTCTTTTTAGTCCGTACACACATACACACACTAACCAAAGAAGTAAAAACTATATGTTGCTCCGAGCTGAGTTAATTTCTGTCTTCGTCATAATCATTTTACTTTGTTTACTCATTTGTGCAAAGGGGTTATGTTTTATTGTTTTGCACTTATCTTCCATTTGATGAGATTTATATGAATACTTTATTTGTTAACCTTTTATCATAAAGTTTGGAGAGACACACTTGGATTATTGTTGCACAACAAATTTTATTATGTGAAAGATGTTCTTTTGAAATTGGAGTCGTGATCTGATCCTTTATTTTAGCAAATCTAGTTTTTCACCTTGTTGGGATGCACCCACCAGATACCATGACATCCAATCCAAGCATTGGTGTAGGGGAAGATTAGTATGAGTCGTCATATATGAAAGTTTACTTTGACAGGCTTTTCAGTTGAGGCTGTTGTGGTCAAGATCAAGCAACACACAAAGATTGTGTTTGTTTGACAATAGATATTTGGTTGCTGAGATTTTGCATTTGATAGATACATATTTGGCTGCTATAAATTATTTTAACATTTCTGATCTTGTTTATATATTTTATATTGACTGCTTGGGTGATTCCTTACAATGAATAGATTTCTCCAACTGAAATTCGCGGTGCGCTTGGATCTGTTAATCAACTTTTTATATGTATTGGGATTCTTGCAGCATTAGTAGCCGGTTTGCCTCTTGCAGGAAATCCTATATGGTATTGATATATTTATTTTTCTTCTGAATACAAATATCAAATAGAGATAGTAACATATATATGATTGTTAACCTTGAAATTTTGTTGGCAGACAATGTTTGGAATTTTGGTTATGCATGACTTAACAGCAGCAAGTCAAGGTTCTTCTGAACCTGAAGCAAAATGGTTTGATCTTTTTAGTAGCCGGTATCGGAAAGGTATTCAATAATTTATGATTAATCCCAAATTCCATTAACCATGAGAAATAAAAATCTAGTGTAACTAAGCACAAGTTTGGTGCTCCCTTTTCAAAATATAAGATTGCTTTCAATATTTAGTTTACTCTAAAATTAATTGATGCTTTGTGAATTGGTGTTGCAGTTGTCAGTGTTGGAGCAGCACTTTTCTTGTTCCAGCAGTTTGCCACATCAATGGAAGATTTGGAACCTTTACGGCTGTTCCAATACACCATATGGTTAGTCTTATGAGATCTCTTCTTACAAGCTTTTATAGTGTGCGATCAATTAGTCTTTTCACAATTCCATCACTAGAAAACCACTCTTCCTTAAAATTCAATTGATAGGTAGGTTTAAAGATATTTTTCTTTAAGATATTTTTCTGTTTTTTTTTTGTTATTCTTTTAATTTGCTTCTATTTCATTTACCCACGATATTTATTCGTTGCAATCCTGAGGCTTATAGATCGGCCTAAAGCTTTTGTTTCCGGAATTTTTTAAAAAATTTTGTTTTCCCTGGCAATCAGGTTAGATTATTCACCTTTTGGATGCTTCTTTTTTTTCGTTTTTATTTTATATTATATCACCTTTTTTAAGGAATCTAAGTTTGTGCTGGGTGAATTTTGGAAACACTAATCTGTATATGCAAATTTGTAGAAAGGGTAGAGATTTAGGGCCGTGTTCTGACGTGTTGGCAAATTTTGCAATTAATTTTATTAAATTTTCAGTGTTTTTTGAATTGCGAGCTATGTCCCCTGATTGCTACTACTATGATTAATACTTTAATGCTTTTTAGGCCTGGTTATTGTTTTATGCTATCTTTAAGGAATTTTGTCAAACTGAACTTTTTTTCCTTTTGATTCTTCCATCTCCTCCTTTCTTTTTATCTTTTCGTCAACCTTCCTTCCTTTCTTGTTGAATAAGAGGAGATAGATTGATGTAGTTTTTTTTATTTAGTAGATATGAATACTTTTCAAATGGTTTTGAATATCTTAAGAGATGGTTAAGTTCGAGTCAGCTATAGATACTGTCATTTTAAATTTGCTTGATCTGGTAAATTTTGTGGTTGAATGTATATTAAAGAGAGATTTGAGATGACAATTCATATATCATATCACAGAAAAACGTTTCATTTTTATCAACTCATGATTAATTATTAAATGGGTCAACATCCTTAAGCTTACTTTGTTATATGCTTATTAAAATGGAGTTCTGTAAAACCGTTTAATTTCTTTATTTTTTTGGGGGATTAGGACTCGAGGTTATTAAAAATGAAGATTTTGTTCCATGTTTTTTCTTTATTTATTACTGAAATGAAAGTTTCTTTCTTCTGGTGTTAAATGACCCAAAATGAATAAGTTCTTTTCAGCTGGAAGGCAAAATTCTAATAAGTTCTTTTCCTTCTCTTCTCTTTTGGCCTCAGATCTTTTCTTGTTTTTACCGAGACTTCCTCCTTGTCATGGTTTTGGAGATTGCAGGAGGAGTCATGGATGAACTTGCAAGCCCTATAAGTCCAGTTTTGGAGATTTGGAGATTGCAGGAGGAGTCATGGATGAACTTGCAGGAGGAGTCATTGTGTTTCTGCCTTTGCCACTATTTGATGTTTATGCTGCACTTATTGGTATTGCCATATAGTAACTTAAATTTGATTCTTTATTTGTTTTTTGATTTTATAAATTGTAATTTTTGTTACACTTCTATTTACAGTCAATCATTCATAATTTTAGAAGAGAGATAAATTGAAATCCTTTAAAAATATTTGAGGTAAAATTAAAACTTGATATAGTTTTGCTCTCTCTTAATTAGTGACTACTGTAATACTATAGGGTAATTTATGACTATCTAGATTGCATTTGCACCCCTGTAGTGGAGACACTTCTCCCATTTGTATTACCATGTTGCAGTTATGAACATAACTTTTCTTGTTAATGATTTGGTTTGAAATCTATAGCTTTGTACGGAATTAGTCATGTTTTTTGGTTCATGGTTTCTTTAATAATTGAAAACTACGGATCAGATAGTTTTTGCATTATATTCTTGATTATTTAGAGTTCACGTATGACTTTCTCCAATCATATGATATCTAAATATTTCTTTGCTTTTGCATTGATGCATTTATTCTTATAGAGCTGCTCATGTTTATTCGGAAACTAGGAGGGTGCATGCTTTCAATGACGTTATGTCATCAAATCTAAGGTGAGATCGAACCCTTGTTCTTTTATTAATGTTTCATTTTCTATTTGAGTGAACATTTTTATTTTACTGTATTAATAGTACATGAATAGTTGACTCAAGCTTCCTGTACAGTCCAAACCCCAAGCAGTATTATATATATATATATACTTGATTTTCTGTTTGATTTCTCAAGCTTTCTGTTTCATATGCTGATTCCTTTCATGATTTGTAAATGTTGGACACTAGATTTCTCAACCAAGTAAATGTGCAATGCAGGTTTAGTCACACAAAATTCTAAATCAACTGGATATGGGTCGCAGGGTCAGTGTGGGTGGTGGTCAACTGGATATAGTCTAAGATCTATATATGATCTTGCTTGCTTAGAGGATGAAGTTGATTTCCTCACAGCTCAATCAGAGCAAGACCGACTGAAAAGGAATAATGTCAAATTCTGGCATGTTTTTCGATCAAAGAAAATCAAATTGGCTTTCCTTGTTGGAGGAGGACTTCTGGTAATAATGCTTGTTTCCTTTTCTTTTATTCTTTAATCTTCTTTTAAAGTTTTTTTACAAGATAACACATGTTTTGGTTTGCGGCTTTGAGTAATAAGCTGAAAGAAAATAAAGCTAGTGTTGCTTAGAATGGAAAGTGAAGCTTCAAAATAATTTATCAATTTTGTATTTGGTTTTGCCATCTTTTGCAGGTAAAAAAGTTCACAAATGTTTCCGAAACAATTATGTATTATCTAAGGGAAGGAAGTTTAAGAGGGCTAGAGGAAAGAAGAATAGCAAAGGACTTATGATTTAAGTTGTATTGTTTCTGTATTTTTCTTCAGTTTTTAGTTTTAGAATTTGAACTCGAGATTTATTTTGTATTGGAGTATTAGTTTTTTAATGTATAAAACAATTATAGTAAAAATTATATATGTCACTAATTATTATTTGATTTGTCTTGTAATAAAAATTGCATATTATATTTATAAGTTTGATAATAAAAAAGAACTGAAAAATTTATATTTTGTATTGATGAAGGTAAAAATTAGAAAAAGGATTTTTTTTTTAAATTTTATAAGGCTATTGCCACGCTTTTAAAGCGTGGCCGTATCTCTGGTTATGGCCACGCTTCAAAAGCGTGGTCATATCTCCTACATACGGCCACACTTTAAAGGGTGGCCATTTGTAAAAAGCATGGCAAAATAAAAAGCATGGCGATAGGTCACCAAAAGCGTGGCGATAGAGCAACCGCTACGCTTACATACGCCACCTTTTCAAAAGCGTGGTGGTAGCTCAAAAAGCGTGGCAACAGAACTGTTTTCTTGTAGTGTCACTACAAAAAAAATTGGTTATTATGGTAATTTTTTGGAGTAATTACGACGGTTTAAACTACCATTATATCTAAAAACAACATTTTCGAAAAACGCCATGATCTGAAGCGCCATTTTAAAAATTACGATGGTTTTTTAAACGTTTAAAATGACGCTTTTATTTTAGAGAAAGAATAACAATTAGAAAAAGTATAGGTAGACAATGAAAATATTAAACAATATGAATAGTGGATGTCAGATGTTCAATTTACTAAGTGTGCGAATGGTTATCCTAATGTTAATGTTTAGGATGTAATTTAGGGGTGGAGTGCTTTTTTTACTTACGGGTAATGCTAGGTAACCAATAACTTTTTTGAACAACATGAACAACCACCAATCAAATTAAAACACACTACACCTCCAAATTATCCACCTAAATCTTAATATTAGAATAACCATCTGCACACCTAGTGAAATGAACATCCGATATATCCATTGTTCATATTGTTTAGTATTTTCATTATCTACCTATACTTTTCCTTTATTTTATTTGGTCAATTTTAGGACCCGTTGTTCATGTTGTCCAAAAAAATTATTGATTACCTAGCATAACCCCAAACATTAAAAATAGGAAGCCAATGTTACCTTTAGTATAAAAATAGTGTGGGTGCATTTTATTCAATAAGGTGTTGAAGTCTTGACATGAAAATGAAAGTCGTAGCCTCTTCTCTAATTGGATTTCAGCAATTGAAGCGAACCAAGTATTTGCAATATAGTATTACAATATATGATATCAGTGTTCTTTTATGTCTATTTAGGCTGTGTTTGGTTCATGTATGAGTTAAAATATAGATAAAAAAACAGAGACATTGAAGACATAGACATAATGAGACACAAAATTTTTACTTTGTTTGACAACTTCACATAAGTTATGACACTAAATTACAAATGTCAATATTATCCTTATAAAAAAAGTAGCACTATCACCACTTTTTTTTCTGTCATCACTACCACTTCTCTACTGCAATTTATAATTATTAGACTAATCAAATAATTCAATCAAACAACATAATACAAGATCATAATGTGTATTAATCTAATATCACTTTACATCTTAAAAAATAAACAGGACAAGAGTTTAAATAAATCAAATTTTCTTTTTTTTTACAAACAAATTCTAAATAAATTGATAACAATCTCCAACAAGAAAAAGGAAAAAAGACAAATTGCTAAACTAGCTGCATGCAACAATGAAAACATCAACTCATGCTAATCTACTCTCCAAAGACCAAACCAAATCTGAATTTATAATAAATTTTTTATGGTCAAGCACTACAATAATAAAAAATTAAATATACATTAAAAAAAAGAGTACATGCGGTAAAAAATAGAGGAGAAGGAGGAAGAAGATGATGGCATGGAAGACGGTAGTGAAGAATAGAGGTAGATCTGGAAGACGACAACGAAGGCAACACAAAAATAAACGTAGATCTGGATATCAACACACGATAGTATACAGAGGAGGCTGCAGCGATTTTTGTTGCAAAGGCAACAATGGCAGAAAAGGGCGAAAAAAGATATAGACAAAGATGAAGAAGAGAAAAAGAGGGAAAAGGTCATGAAGATGTCGGTGGCGGTAACAGAGTTGGCGACAGCTACAACAATAAAAGATCTTGATGTGGAAGGGGAGATGGAAGAAGAAAGACCTAAGAAGGATGAACTAAACTGGGAGGGAAGGGAATGATGTAGAAGGGAGGGCAAATTTAGGAATTTTATAAATTTATTAAGGGTGGCATTGTCCAAAAAATTATTATAATATGTGTTCATCTAAAAAGATCCGTGTCTCACCATTTTGAGAAGACACAAATTACATGTCTCTAGTGTGTAACCATGTGTAACCGTGTCTTTCTTAAATTTATGTCTTACAAAACAAACACTGGACATGTACTATCGTGTCTGTGTCTTTGATGGACATGAACATCAAACAAACACTACCTTAGTTCCTCTATTGGGCCTTGAAAATGTCTTTGATAGACATGAACATCAAACAAACACTGCCTTAGTTCCTCTCTTGGACCTTAAAAGTTGAAACCATAAATCATCGTTGTCCCTTTCAATAAAAGAATATCAATTACAACAATATTACTAGTAATAATTCTATCAATTGGATAATATTCTAAGAAAACCATAGTTACGGACAACAAGTTGAGAATGATTTCTTATGTATTTTTGTTTTTTTTTGTGCAAATTATGTACCTTATATACTAGTTTCATGAGTCAATAAAGCTATCTCGAATTTAATTTTCATTACATTGAAGAGAGAATCTTTTTAAACAATCATAAAGAACCAAACTAACATCATTGACTACTAAACCGCACAAAATAAATGACAAATACATTGATACTAAGTCCTAACAAAGCTTCTTGCATGGCTCTCTACGATCTAAATGCATGGCAAACCACATTCTTCATTCATGCCTCTGATTTCTAGTGCGTATGCAATGAAGCCAACTGAAAGATGAAGTGTCTTCTTCATATTTCACATTGCAGACTAGATAGCAATCAAAACTCCGGTATCACTATGAATTTGGACATCTATGATATTAGTCTCACTATAACTTCTGCAGATCAAATCAGAGGTTTTTGAGAGTTTATATTTCTACATAGCCACCTTTAAACTCAACCAAATTTGTGAATAAATTCTTTCAAGTTTTTTCTCTCAAAATTAAAAACAGCAAAAAATTGAGCAAAATCAAAATTCAATGGAACTAAGAATGCCAAATAAGCAATCAATCATCGATTATTATTATTTATCAAAATCGCAAGAACATGAAAATGCTAAATTTCGTAATTAGAAGAATGTTATTGAGAGAAGATGTAATTAGAAGAATCGGCATAGAACAATCATTAAAGTAATTAGAAAAGATTCTATGAAATTATTTACAGATCTAGAAGTAAGAAGTTAGCATGCAACCTAAAAAATATATCGAGGTGGAGAAGGCGCGTTAATGGATGAAGAGAGGAAGTAAAAGTTCGAGGAAGGAGGAGAAGTTCGTAGTTCTGGAGAAAATTTTGATGGAGGAAACACTGGAAGAAGAAACAATGGCATTTTTGCTAAGGCAAGCTCGATGGAAGTTCGCGTTTTTAGATGGAACTTTAGATATGAGTCAGACAAGTTGAACTTTTGTTTATCTTTTAAATAGGTTGGTCATAGTGGCATTAAACAAAGATAAATTATGGCAACATAAACTGTTCTAATTAATAAATATCATGGTAGTTTTATAAAACTGCCATAATGTTAATGCCATTTTATACCTTTTTTAGTAATGTTTTGCTTGGTTTGATCCATGGAGAATTTATTTGATCATAGTTGATATGCACCACCTCTTAAGTTTTCTAATTGATCTTTGATTGCATTTTACAAAAGACATACAATACTCAAAATTAAAAGTTAGATATATTTGACAAATTCAAATATTTTCCATCACTAAGGTTAATTACCATTCTTAAATCAACATAACTCATACTTCTATAGACATTATTGAGTTAGGTCTTATATTACTTCAAATAAGAACCATTCTACATCTAATCTAATTATAAAACAGTTCTCAATCAATTCAATATACAATTCAAATGGAGCCACCAAATTTTCTCACCCTAAAAAAAATACAAATCTTATTCCAAGTAAGGATAGTATAATACTAATTATTAACTAATATGTAAAGATATTAGTATCTTATTAATTGATTATAATTTAAAAGTTTTCTTTTTTGAAAAAAAGAGAAAACTCAACATATGGAACGGAGCATACAACCAACAGAGCAACAAGAGCAAAATAATAAAACCAAAGCAACTCATATATTATCTCTAGCATAGCTATTAATAACATAGTTAGTTATCACACCACTCTCTAGAGCAATAAAATGACTTAGCAACACTGTAACGTAATACCCTACTATTTATATTCTTATGCTCGAGTTATAAGTCAATAATGATAAGGTGGTACGATTTAAGATGGAGTTGTAATACATACATACATACATATATATATATATATATATATATATATATATATATATAAAATTAAAAGAGATTATTAAATGAGAAGCTTGAAAAGAAATTAAAGAAAATCGCTAGCGCAAACACACATATATAAAAAATATAACGCGTTTGGAAAAGCGGGATGAAATAAAAACTTAAAGGAGGAATAGAGTAAAGACAGAAATATATATATATATATATATATATATATATATATATATATATATATATATATATATATATAAACAAAATATAATACAGGAATCAAAAGAACTTTGCCGTCTTCCAGACGAACTCCAGCTCACCGCAGAGCACCAGGACCTACATTTGAAAAACAAAGAATATATACGGAATGAGAACCCTCAACCCATGAGTTTCTAGTACGGTAAAAATACTAAATACGCAAACTCTCTAAGTAATCTTAAGCTTCCACATAACAATCTTTCCAACTTAGGTTTCCACTAATCCGTGATTAGGCAACTATCATAAGGAATTCTAATCAATTTTACTTTTCTCATTTTTTTTCACAACACTCCAAACCCCAAACAGAACAGTCCTCAACATCAATCGACACTAGCTTGAGAGATCTCTCAGATATTCAAACACAAGTAAGACAAATAAATAATACATAAGTAAATTCAAGTAAAGCAATTAGCACAGAGTCACTTAATATGCACAATTAAGCAAGCCATAACAAGTAGCAAACCCAAACAAATGCAAATGATGAATGCCGGCCCTATTGCCGATGAGCTCATCTGTCGGTTATACAGCCAAAACCAACATGCCCAGTAGCTAACCCTGGACAGTTCTTGCGTGCGCGTATTCCCAAGCTGATACTCATATTCATATTCATTTATCAATAGCATTGGGGAAACATCCGGGAAGGTCTAAGTGTCTAGCCACATCTTGTGACGGAGGATCAACATTCCAACTTGGAGCAAGCGGGACAAAACCACAATCCTTGCGCCTATCCCAGAAGCTCAAAATACCAATTGGGAGCAAGCGAGATAAAACCACAATCCTTGCATCTACCCCAGATGCTCAAATACCAACTGGGAGCAAGTAGGACAAAATCACAATACTTGTGTTTACCCTAGAGGCTCAAACCTTAACCTGGAATAAGTAGAACAATGCCACTGCATCTACCCAGGTAGACACATTTCAATTAGACTCACTTCGATTATCAAATTCATTCTCAATCTTATTTCACTTCATTCATAGTCATGATCATAATCAATCATCCTCATCTCTCAAATAACCATCCTTATCAGATCTTAATCATAATCAATCATCATCATCATTATCATCATCATCATCATCATCATCATCATCATCATCATCATCTCAATATCATAATCCTCTTCACTATATTTAATCCATCTTTCTTCAACTTACTATCTCAACTCATTAGGTCTTATTCCTAACCCCCTACTCTCTATTACGTACACTGGATCTAGACTCATAACAGGGTTTATAGAGGTTTAAGTTAGAGAAATGGTTAAAAACTCAAAAATTCATTTTCAGCAAAACAGGGTAATCGCGTACGCAAGCCTTCTGCGTAGGCGAGAATATTATCAGGAACGTTTACTCGCATTGCGCGACACTATTGCGTGTGCATGAGTTCAAAAATCATATTGTCGCTTACGCGGACCACTCTCGCGTACGCGAGAGTATTAGGCAGAATCATTTACTCATGTCGCGTGACACTTCTACGTACGCACGAATGCAGGATTTTCAAAAAAGCTGCTATGCTGCAAAAAGTTAAGTTTTTTTTATGAAAACTTCAAACGTGCATAAATTTTCTGTAATAAATCATTTTTCGTCTATTCTTCGAATGTCGCAAACTACCTAGACCCAATTTTTATTTAAAATAAGTTTCATAAAATTTGAAGGTTCGAGAGCCAAGTTACGACATGTCAATGTTGGTCAAAAACTCTTTTTTTTTTTTTCCAAAAAACAGAAATTACCTAATTTCCAAGAAGTTTACAAGCCATTTTAGTTCGATTTAATATCTCCCAACTCACTTCCTTACTTTCAATCAAGTTCAAGCCTACTTAATTTACACATTACAACTCTAATTCATCATTGTCATATCTCAATTCATCAATTCTTCTATTCCAACAATTCATTACCAAAATTTTCATATGCTTAGTTACATAATCATCATCTCAATTTCAAGCATAAACATTCAATGCATTCCATCAACTTACCAAGCTTACCTTTTTTGGCCTCCGGCCCAAAATTCATGGCCTTTGGTCCAAAATTCATCAATTTAATTCATAAATCATAAACAACCAATCACCAACCAAAATTAAATTCAACAATTCATTAATTATAATATTTCAATTCCATCCAGTCACATAATTCAATCTTATTTTTAGGGGCATCTAATCTAAGACTTCATGTCACATTACATGGTATTTAAATGAAACTTAAACTGTACCTTTAGGAAGCCAAAATCGAACCCTCAATTCTTAAATTCTACCAAGTTTAGGCTCCAAGTTCACCTCTACCAAACTCAAGCACCACCAATGATCGATTTAATGCCTCTAATACTCATTCTACAATATTTTCACATAATATACGCATTATTCAATCACTAGGGCTTCATAAAATTTTATGAACACATAAGAAAAGTGTCTCTTACCCTTAGTCATAGGAATTGGTGATGAAACTTGGCTAGAACTCAAGTTAGGGATCACCCTAAACATAAGAATCACCAAGTTTCATGAACACATAAGCCAAAAATGTGATTCTCATAGAAAAAATAAAACTACAGCTTGGTGAGGGAGATTCTTACCAAAATTTTTAGATGAAAATAAAGAGGAGGAGATGGGCTTCGTGTGGTGGCAAATGGCGCGACGATCGGAACTCCGGATAAAAAGATATGATCAATTGAAATTGAAAGTAAATAGTGAAATCCTTGGTTCTTCTTCTCTTTTCCTCACCGCGTCTCTCTCTTTCTTTAAGGGAATGAGGCTGAATTGTATTTGGTGAGGGGGTGTTAGTGGGTGGGTTATGAGCCTTGGGCCCAAGTGTGATCCACGTCTGTGTGTTTAGCCATTTGGTCCAATTTTAGGCCGAATTCTTTAGGATAAGTGTTTTAATTTATGTTCTAAATATTTTTATCCTTCCAAAATATAAATTTTAAATTTTCAAATCTTCTTCACTTATAATTTAATTTATTAACTATTAATTCATTAATTACAATTTGACTAGATTTTACAAACATAATCTATCATATTCGTTGCCTTATTATGAAATATGACTTCATTCCTACGTAGCTTGATATTTCATATAATTGAGAAGAAATCAATTAACCATTTTTTACGCAAATTTTTTTCAAATGCAACATCCTCCAACTCTCAAAGTGTTCTTTTATAGTACCTAGGGTGGTTCAACTTTGTCCCACATCAGCAATCCATGCACACTACATCTACCAAGAAAATTCACACGTAACAAACAAATGTTATACAATTTTAACTTTCTTGGTACACATAACACAAATATTATAGCTCTGTTCAATGATAACACAGAAACAGATCCAAGAGGAGTAAGCATAGGCCTTGGTCCCCCAAATTTTTTTTAACAAAATTAACAATTTTAAGTGTATAAAGTTATTATATATTATATAATTTTATTTTTATTTAAAAATATCTCAAAAACAAGTAACCATCCTTAAATTGAGAACAATATTATTGTCAATTATTTTTTGATTAAATAAATTTTCAAGTCTTTAAATATTTAAATATTTTTCTCTTTTTAATTTTTTTAAATTTTCACACCTATTATCATATAAAAATACTTTAATATTTATAATAACTAAAAGAAATCTTTATATATTATAGTACACATATGAAAGTAAATAATTTTAAAATTTATTTTTTAATGATATTAAAATTATAACATATTAATTAATAAAATGATTATATTTTATATATTTTATTTACGAATATATTTTAAATGTATATAATAAAGTTATTAAAATAATTTATTTATATTATTTTATAGCATAGTTTTCCATAATATGAAGCATAAAAATATAATTTACTGTCACAATAATATTTAACAAAGTAAACTAGTTAAAAATAGATAATTTTTATATTTTATCGAATTCAAAATAAAAAAATTATAAAAACTAAGATAACTTTTTACATAACAAGCACTTATTAGTATTTTTTTAATTAAAAAATATTAATCATGATTATATATTACTAAATATATAATATTATATTTGATTATATAATATTTTAATTTTCAATCCCTCCTCTACTAAATTTCTGGATCCGTCCCTGATGATACTCAATCTACTCAGTAAATTTTTAGTATTAACCCGACCTACTAACATAAACCAGGTAAAGAGCTCAATTCGAGGTGGAACTAGCCTTTTCCAAATTTTATTTGTGAATTTGTAGCTAAGAACACCGTCCGCCAAAGTCTTTTTCTACAATATCTGCACAAATAAATTAGTAGTATAAACGTCTTCCTTGTCAAATTTCTACACCACTCTATCTTGTACTTCTGCTATCAATCACATAGCTTGCAAAACATCAAGTAGTTAATTCAAACTTTCTATCTCCCATTGGCGAAGTTCCTTCCTCCATTAGAAGTTCCAACCCCACTCTATCTATCCCATTCCAAAACCCACAGTCCCTAATTACAGATCCTTTTGGTTTGAAATCAAGAAGAGTTTTAAAAAGCAGTCTTTCAGCTTTTTCGCTTGTAATCATGTATCCTCCCAAAATCTGGTGGATCTACCATCATTACTTCTATAGCAAGTCCATCATCAATTATCTTTTTTCTAACATACTGCTCCTTTATTCGTAGTTAACATATGTCTCTCCACAGGTTCTTTTTTATTAGTAATGTTTTCGTTGATAACAACTGACTAGAGTTTAAATTATTGCATGAGCATACAACCTTCTTTCATAGCAGAAATATTTCTTAGAAAATCTCCATATCATTTAAATAGTAAAGCTGTATTACAAACCACTGTATCTCCCACTCCCAAACCTCCTAGTTTCTTTGGTGCATCTCCCATTTTATTAGAGCCAAACCAAGTCATCCATCTTCCTTCCCCCAAAAGAACCTCTTTTGCAATGAGATTATTTTTTCACCACCACAACTGACATCTTATACAAACTCAGGTAGTAAATAGGTAGACTATTGATAACTGACTTGATGATAACCAACTTTTCTACTTTACTAAGGACCTTTGCTTTTCACAAGCTAAGTTTTTTCTCTACCTTATCTATTACCGGCTTCCATGTTTTTACCAGCCAAGAGTTTGTTCCTAGGTTAATACCAAGATACCTCACCGATAGAACTGCCGTCTGACACCCTAGTAACTAACACATCCATCCAACCCACTCCTGACTGCAATTCACTGGTATTAAGATGGACTTCTCAAAATTAATACTCAATCCATACATCATTTCAAAACACCTCAGAAGTCTCTTATAATTTCTCACTATCTTCTCTTCTGGTGGATAGAACAATATAGTGTCATGAGTAAACTGGAAATGTGATAGCTTTGTATTATCCCTTCCCAATAAAAGTGGAGATATTATCCTATTCCTTACCTTCTCCCCAATCAATCTATTCAACACATCTACCACAATAATGAATAAAAATGGTGATAATGGATCATCTTGTTGAAGCCTCCCTTTTTATCTTGAATAGTTTTGATGGTGACCCGTTAACCAGAATAGATATAGATGCTAACTTAATACACTTCCGAATCCAAGCCCTCCATCGTCTACCGAACCCCATCTTTTCTGACACAATATCAACGAAGTTCCACTTGATGGTTTCTAATGCCTTCTTCTTCAGTTTTAACCATTACATAGTTTCACAGGTAATTAACGCTCCATCATGTATCCTCTTCCCCTTGACAAAGGCACTTTGTGATTTTCTAACTAAACCTGTCATTACACTCCTCATTCTTCTCTTCAACACTTTAGATATAGCCTTATATACACATCCAACCATGCTGATATATAGGTCTGAGGTCTTTTATCTCCTTCGCGCTAACAAATTTCAGAGCCAAAGCAACCTATGTAACATTAGAGTCTACTGATAACCTTGCCGTATCAAAGAAACTTATCACAACTGTAGTAAATTTCACTCCAATCTTCTCCCAACACTTTTTTTTTATAAAATTCATGTTATATCCATCGCTACCTAGAGCCTTAGATGATTCACAATTCCATATTACCTCTTTCACTTCCTCCACCAACGGCATCACCGTTAGCGCTTTAGCTTTCTCCATCTCCAACAATTTGACTAAACCATCTCAAAAGCTAATATTTGGAGAAGCTTTCTGGTGGTACAAATTTCTATAAAAATTTCTAATTGCAACCTTAATTCTTGCATTATTCCTTACCAACCTCCTATTAATCACTAATGTCTAAATCCGACTATTCCTTCTTCTTGTCGTGGCAATGTTATGGAAGTATCTTGTGTTTCTATCCATCTTTTTAGCATGCTAAGATCTAGACATTTGCTTCTAGTGAATATCTTGTCTCACATACCACTTCTCACAGCACCTTACTACCATATTTTTTTTTGCCTCCACCGTACCATCATATACCTCATTGCTAACTATATCATCTACATTTTTTATCTCGTCCTCAAACTTTTTATCTTTTCAGTTATATCACCAAAGTGCTGCTTATGCCATCTACCCAGTGGTTTTGACAATGTCTTCAACTTATCTAAGTATTGGAGATCTCCTAATCCCCTTCATTACTCCTTTACCATTCTTATGAACAGTTCATGCGTGAACCATGAGTCTTAGCTACGGAACAGTTTTGGACCCTCAACTATTCTTCTATCTTTCACAATCAAGGGGCAATGATCTGATAATGCTCTTAGCCTTCCCTTTAATCGTGTATCTGGGTACGCTTCTAACCATCCCAAGCTAACCAAACTTCTATCAACATGACTACAAAACTGAACTCTAAACTATGTATACTTGTGATCATTTAGAGTCAAGTCAATCAACTCCATATTATTTATCCATGTTCTAAAGTCTTCAACAGACGTTGACAAGCTAGTCGCTCCTTTTCGTTCCTTCAGATGCACAATTTCATTGAAGTCTTCCATATAACAAAAAGGAACCTAACACAACCCTGCAATATAACTTAATACCTCCCACATTAAAAGCTTTTCATCTCTCACATGCGGTCCATATACCAGACAAATAGCACAGTGACAATTATCTTTGGCCATCACTCCTTCTACACACAACCACCTATCTCCTTTATATAGCAATTATTTAATTTAAACACTAATAATCTCATATTAACAATAAACCTCCGGATGTCCCAATAGAACTTACAAACTCCCAACTAGCTCCATCATTTCCCGAATTCGTACTACATCAAATTTATTCACCACTTCCTTTTTTTGTCTCTATCAAACCCAACATATCCAGTCTAAAATTATTTTAAATTTTTTTATCATACTCAATTTTTCAACTCCTCCTAACCCCCTAACATTGCAAGAGCTTAAAATTATTTAAAATTCTTATTAAACACTTGTTTGCAATTTTTTAAGTGACTTCTTCTGACTTTTTCTTTTTGCTTTGACTGCCTTTGTTTCAAAGCTATTGCCTCATTTTGTTCTTAGAGAATACCCATAATGTCCTCCTCATCAGTACATTAAATCGCACTTAACTCCACAGCCAGTTTCCAAGCCTCTTTGTTCTTTGCCATTTCTTCTTTCCAACTATGTCTTTGGTTGTCTCTGTGAAACTCAGTACCTTCATCCATACCAACCTCTGTTTCAGACTCTTCTTCTACATGGTCTTCATGTTCCTTTCCTTGAGCATCACCATAAACATCTCCCAAATTAACCGCCAATCTTCTCCCCTCCTCCGATTTCGTGCCTTCTGTTCCACTGGGTTCCCCTTCATCTTCTTGTGCATCTTTGTTAAAGCTTTTGGCACTACCATCACATTGCCCATCCAGAACTACATATGCTCCTCATCCTACCCCTCATCATGTGATATCTTTCTCTTTTGAGGGTTATTTTCTTTCAATTGTAATGTTCTTGTTCTCTTGCTAATTATTGGTTCGTGCTCTTCCTGACTACGTCGTATCCTGTCGCTGGTAGTGGAGACCATCGCGATATTGATGACATCATCAGGTCCGCCATATGCAGTGTCACCATCACCTTCCTGACTCATGTAATGCATTCCAATGTCATTGGTTTGCCTCCCTCCCACCGAGCATTACGTCTCCTGCACCACACAAAAGTCGCTGAGAATCGGGCAGGGCACACGTTGGATTTAGTGTCTCCTCCTCCAACTAGGTCAAATCTGCAATTGGGTTACATCCTACACGGTTGTAGAGCCCAAACCAACTTCACTCATATGGGCCTTATCCTTCATCTGACTACTAATTTTGATTTCCAACTTGTTGGGCCTATTTGCACCAAGCCCACTAATCCTTCTTTTATAGGAATCTGATTGCTCCCTTATTAAATCCTCATAATTACATGATCTGATACAATCCAAATCTTCTTCTTGGTGAAAATTCAACCGATCCCACAATATCCTCCTACTCCTTTATTACTGTATAATCAGTGCTCTCATAATTATGCTTTGAATACTTATGATTCCATTCATTTAAATCTCAGCACGAAATGACCACTTTTTCCTTGTCATGTTCATCATTCCTACATTTTTTCGACATAAGCACTGCTGCTGGATCCCATCCAACCATCAGTTTCTCCACGCCATTATTGACTGCACCACTTATATCATCATGCTTAAAATCTTCTCCATCTACTATGTGATTATCTCCTTGCTCAACCTTTGTCTTCGGAAAGCATTCTTCCTGATACTTCTCCACCGACCTCTTTCACTAGGGCATTGATGCATGAGTATCTTTAGTTGTTTTTAGTTATTATTTCCTTGAATAAAGTTAGTGATTTCTTTATTTTTATTAAGATTCTTATGCTTTTAATCAATATTTCTTGGAGTTACTTTGAGTTTTGATTTAAGTAGAAAAGTGTTGAAAACTTAAAGAAAAGAACAATGGGGAACGAAAAATTGAAGACAAGTACAAAGAGAATTCATGGATACTGTCAATCCTGACCTCCTCACACTCCAACGAGCATAACTTAATTTATAGAAATTTAAATGACGTGGTTTCAGCGACATTAGAAATCTAACATCTGGAGCTTTATAACGATATATAATAGTTTATAACTTCTCTCTGGCTTCACGGCGCTATACACCGTGACATTGGCGTTAAATGCCAAACTGCGTCCCACTCACCATTCCATGAGGGAGGAGTGGCACTGAACGTGAGAAACTGGCATTAAACGCCAGAACTGCAGCAAGGAGTGCGCGAATTGCATCCATTATGATGTTTAGTGGCGCTAAATGCCAGCAACGGCCCAAGCCCATGATTACGCTGATATTAAGAGCCGTTTCTGAATCCTTTTTGTGAACCTTCTTTTCTCCCTTTCGTTCCTTTTTCACTTTACCTTCACAAAAAAAATAGGATTTCTATTTTTTTTCACTTTTCAGTTTTCAATTTTTTAACTTTTAGGATTTTCTCTCCACCATGAGCAACTAAATCTCCATTGTTAAGATTAAGAGCTCTATTTATTTTGATGCATTAATACTATTATTCTTCTACTTTTGATCTCATCTGCCAACCAGGTCAAATATGCAATCGGGTTACACCTAACCCGGTTGAGGAGCTCAATACCAACTTCACTCATATGGGTCTTATCCTTCATCTGAATACTAATTTTGATTTCCAACTTATTGGGCCTATTTGCACCAAGCCCACTAATCTCTCTTCTATAGGCATCTAATTGCTCCCTTATTAAATTCTCATAATTACATGATATGATGCAATCCAAACCTTTTTCTTGGTGAACTTCAACCTATCCCACAAAATCCTCCTTCTCCTTTATTACCGTATAATCAGTGCTCTCATAATTATACTTTGAATACTTATGATTCCATTCATTTAAATTTGAGCACGAAATGACCACTTTTCCCTTGTCATGTTCATCATCCATACGTTTCTTCGACATCAGCACCACTGCAGGATCCTATCCAACCATCAGTTTCTCCACGCCATTATTAACTATACTACTTATATCATCATGCTTAATATCTTCTTCATCTACTATGTGCCTATCTCCTTGTTCAGTCTTTGTCTTAAAAAAAGCATTCTTCCTGATACACTTCTCCACCAACCTCTTTCACTAGGGCGTTGATGGATGAGTATCTTTAGTTGTTTTTAGTTTTTATTTTCTTGAATAAAGTTAGTGATTTCTTTATTTTTATTAAGATTCTTATGCTTTTAATCAGTATTTCTCGGAGTTACTTTGAGCTTTGATTTATGTAAAAAAGTGTTGAAAACTTAAAGAAAAGAACAACGAGGAACTAAGAATTGAAGACAAGTGCAAAGAGAATTCATGGATGCTGTCAATTCTGCCTTCCTCACACTCCAATGAGCATAACGTGATCTATTGAGGTTTAAATGATGTGGTTTCATCGACATTAGAAAGCTAACGTCTGGAGCTTTCCAACGATATATAATAGTTTATAACTTCTCTCTGGCTTCATGGCGCTATACACCGTGACATCGGCGCTAAACGCCAAACTGCGTCCCACTCACCATTCCATGCGGGAGGAGCAGCGCTGAACGCCAAAAACTGGCACTAAATGCCAGACCTGCAGCAAGGAGTGCGCGAATTGCATCAATTGTGATGTTTAGTGGCGCTAAACGCCAGCAAAATCCCAAGCCCATGATTATGCTGATATTAAGAGCCGTTTCTGAATCCTTTTTGCGGATCTTCTTTTCTCCCCTTCGTTCCTTTTACTCTTTACCTACACAAAAAATTAGGATTTCTATTTTTCCGCACTTTTCAGTTTTCACTTTTTACACTTTTAGGATTTTCTCTGCACCATGAGCAACTAAATCTCCATTGTTAAGGTTAGGAGCTCTATTTATTTTGATGGATTAATATTATTATTCTTCTACTTTTGATCTCCTCCTCCAACCAAGTCAAATCTACAATCGGGTTACACCCTACCCGGTTGGGGAGCCCAAAACCAACTTCACTCATATGGGCCTTATCCTTCATGTGATTACTAATTTTGATTTCCAACTTGTTGGGCCGAATTAAACCAAGCAAACCATCTTCTATGTGCATCTGATTGCTCCCTTATTGAATCCTCATAATTACATGATATGATGCAATCCAAATCTTCTTCTTGGGGAACCTCAACCGATCCCACAAAATCCTCATTCTCCTTTATTACCATATAATCAGTGCTCTCATAATCATGCTTTGAATACTTATGATTCCATTCATTTAAATATGAGCATAAAATAACCATTTTGCCCTTGTCATGTTCATCATCCCTACGTTTCTATGACATCAGCAGCGCTACTAGATCCCATCCAACCATCAGTTTTTACACACCATTATTGACTGCACCACTTATATCATCATGCTTAATATCTTCTCCATCTACTTTGTTTATCTTCTTGCTCAGCCTTTGTTTTCAGAAAGCATTCTTCCAGATACACTTCTCCACCGACCTCTTTCACTAGGGCGTTGGTGCATGAGTATCTTTAGTTATTTTTAGTTATTATTTCCTTGAATAAAGTTAGTGATATCTTTATTTTTATTAATATTCTTATGATTTTAATTAATATTTCTTGGAGTTACTTTGAGCTTTGATTTATGTAGAAAAGTGTTGAAAACTTAAAGAAAATAAGAATGAGGAACTAAAAATTGAAGACAAGTGCAAAGAGAATTCATGGATGCTGTCAACCCTGACCTCCGCATACTCTAACGAGCATAACTTGATCTATAGGGGTTCAAGTGACGAAATTTTAGCGACATTAGGAAGCTAAGGTCCAGAGCTTACCAACGATATATAATAGTTTATAACTTCTCTCTGGCTTCACGACGCTATACACCGTGACATCGGCGCTAAATGCCAAACTGCGTCCCAGTCACCATTCCATGCGAGAAGAGCGGCGCTGAACGCCAGAAACTGGAACTAAACGCTAGACCTGTAGCAAAGAGTGCGCGAATTGCATCAATTGTGATGTTTGGTGGTGCTAAACGCCAGCAACGGCCCATGTCCATGATTACGCTGAAATTAAGAGCCATTTCTGAATCCTTTCTGCGAACCTTCTTTTCTCCTATTTGTTCCGTTTTCTCTTTACCTACACAAAAAATTAGGATTTCTATTTTTTTGCACTTTTCAGTTTTCACTTTTTACAATTTTAGAATTTTCTCTGCACCCTGGGCAACTAAAACTCCATTGTTAAGGTTAAGAGCGCTTTTTATTTTGATGGATTAATACTATAATTCTTATACTTTTGATCTCCTCCTCTAACCTGGTCAAATCTGCAATTGGGTTACACCCTACTGGGTTGTGGAGCCCAAAACCAACTTCACTCATATAGGCCTTATCCTTCATCTGATTACTAATTTTGATTTCCAACTTATTGGGCCTATTTGCACCAAGCCCATTAATTCCTCTTCTATAGACATCTGATTGCTCCCTTATTAAATCCTCATAATTACATGATATGATGCAATCCAAATCTTCTTCTTGGTGAACTTCAACCGATCCCACAAAATCGTCCTTCTCCTTTATTACCATATAATCAGTGCTCTCATAATTATGCTTTGAATACTCATGATTCCATTCATTTAAATTTGAGCACGAAATGACCACTATGTCCTTGTCATGTTCATCATCCCTACGTTTCTATGACATCAACACCGCTGCTGGATCCCATCCAACCATCAGTTTCTCCACGCCATTATTGACTGCTTCACTTATATCATCATGCTGAATATCTTCTCCATCTACTATGTGCATATCTCCTTGCTCAGCCTTTGTCTTCGGAAAGCATTCCTCCTGATACACTTCTCAACCGATCTCTTTCACTAGGGCGTTGATGCACGACCATCTTTAGTTGTTTTTAGTTATTATTTTCTTGAATAAAGTTAGTGATTTTAATCAATATTTCTTGGAGTTACTTTGAGCTATGATTTATGTAGAAAAGTGTTGAAAACTTAAAGAAAAAAACAAGGAGGAACTAGGAATTGAAAACAAGTGCAAAGAGAATTCATGGATGCTATCAACCCTGATCTCCTCACACTCCAACGAGCATAAGTTGATCTATTGAGGTTCAAATAACATGGTTTCAGCTACATTAGAAAGCTAACGTTCGGAGATTTTCAACGATATATAATAGTCCACAAATTTTCTCTTGCTTCATGATGCTAAACACCGTGACATCATCACTAAATGCCAAACTGCGTCCCACTCACCATTCCATGCAGGAGGAGCGGTGCTGAACGCCAGAAACTGGCACTAAACGCCAGACCTACAGCAACGAGTGCGCAAATTGCATCAATTGTGATGTTTAGTGGCGCTAAATGCCAGCAACGGCCCAAGCCCATGATTACGCTGATATTAAGAGTCGTTTCTGAATCCTTTTTGCGAACCTTCTTTTCTCCCCTTCGTTCTTTTTTCTCTTTACCTACACAAAAAATTAGGATTTTTATTTTTATGCACTTTTCAGTTTTCACTTTTTACACTTTTAGGATTTTCTCTACAGCATGAGCAAATAAATCACCATTATTACACTACAAAACATGGAACATTTGTAACAAATTTTTTTATCAAATTTAAAATTGTTACAAATTATAGTTTTTTCGTAACAATAATTAGTTATTGTTACAAAATAAGAATATTTTGTAACAACAAGAAAATTTGTTACAAAATATTTCAATATTTTGTAACAACGTGATTTCTTTTGTTACAAATTATGTTGGCTTTCGTATCGAACTGTTATTTTGTTGCAAAATGTTATAATATTTTGTAACAAAAAATTAATTTATCACAAAATACAATATTTTTGTAACAAGTTATTTATTTGTCACAAAATTCAAAGATTTTTTGTAATTAATAAAAAGTTTTGTTTCAACATATTAAATGTAAGACTTCAAATTTTTAAAAGTTAACATAATGAAATATTTATGATTTATTATATTTATTTAATATTATATTCAAAAAATTATTTTACTAAAAAATATTTAAGTCAAATTAATGATACTTTGAGTTTAAACTTTATTTTAAAAATTAAATAATAAGTCATTTATGATTTATTATATTTATTCAAAATGAATTTTTAGTTAAATGAAGCATGCTTAAATTATCTATGTTTTTACATATTATATAAATTTCGACTTGCTCAGTAAAGTAGTTAATATATCAGTTAATTAACAAAATAATTTGGTAAATTATGCATGCAATTTATATTAAAAAAATAAAAAATTATTACAAAATATTGTGCTTTTGTAACCAAAGAAAAAATGTTACAAAATCAAGTTATATTTTGTAACAAAATTTTATGATAGGAAAAAATATTTTGTCACAAAAAATATTTTGAAGATCAAAATTTGTTATCACTTTTGTAACGAATTTCGGTATCAAAAAAATTTGTTACAAAATATTACTTTGAATTATAACAGTTCTATTTTATGTTACAAAAACTTTTTGTAACGAGACATACTGCAACGGCCTTTTTTTTTGTTACAAATTCTGTTTGTTTCAAAATTTTGATTTTTTGTAACAAATTTTTTTTGTTACAAATATTATTTTTTTTTTGTAGTGATTAAGGTTAAGAGCTCTATTTAATTTGATGGATTAATACTATTATTCTTCAACTTTTGATCTCCTCCTCCAACCAGGTCAAATTTACAATCGGGTTACACCCTACCCGGTTGGGGAGCCCAAAACCAACTTTACTCATATGGGCCTTATCTTTTATTTGACTCTAATTTTGATTTCCAACTTGTTGGGCCTATTTGCACCAATCACACTAATCCTTCTTCTATAGGCATCTGATTGCTCCCTTATTAAATCCTCATAATTACATGATATGATGCAATCCAAATTTTCTTTTTGGTGAACTTCAACCGATCCCACAAAATCCTCCTTCTCCTTTATTACCATATAATCAGTGCTCTCATATCTATGTTTTGAATACTTATAATTTCATTTATTGAAATCTGAGTACAAAATGACCACTTTACCCTTGTCATGTTCATCATCCTTACGTTTCTTTGACATCAGCACCGCTACTGGATCCCATCCAACCATCAGTTTCTCCACGTCATTATTGACTGCACCATTTATATCATCACGCTTAATATCTTTTCCATCTACTTGTCTATCTCCTTGCTCAGCCTTTGTCTTCGGAAAGCATTCTTCCTGATACACTTTTTCACCGGCCTTTTTCACTAGAGCGTTGATGCATGAGCATCTTTAATTATTTTTAGTTATTATTTCCTTGAATAAAGTTAGTGATTTTTTTATTTTTATTAAGGTTCTTATACTTTTAATCAATATTTCTTGGAGTTACTTTGAGCTTTGATTTATGTAGAAAAGTGTTTAAAACTTAAAGAAAAGAATAAGGAGGAACTAAGAATTGAAGACAAGTGCAAAGAGAATTTATGGATGTTGTCAACCCTGACCTCCTCACACTCCCACGAGCATAACTTGATCTATAGAGATTCAAATGATGTGGTTTCAGCGACATTAGAAAACTAACGTCCTGAACTTTCCAACGATATATAGTAGTTTATAACTTCTCCCTGGCTTCAAGGCGCTAAACACAATGTCATCAACACTAAATGTCAAACTGCGTCCCACTCACCATTCCATGCCGGAAGAGCGGCGCTAAACGCCAGAAACTGGCACTAAACGCCAGACCTGCAGCAAGGAGTGCGTGAATTGCATTAATTGTGATGTTTAGTTGCGCTAAACGCCAGCAACAACCCATGCCCATGATTATGCTAATATTAAGAGCCGTTTCTAAATCTTTTTTGCGAACCTTCTTTTCTCCCATTCGTTCCTTTTTCTCTTTACCTAAACAAAAAATTAGGATATCTATTTTTCTGCACTTTTCAGTTTTCACTTTTTACACTTTTAGGATTTTCTCTATACCATGAGCAACTAAATTTCCATTGTTAAGGTTAGGAGCTCTATTTATTTTGATGGATTAATACTATTATTTTTCTACTTTTGATCTCCTCCTCCAACCAGGTCAAATATGCAACTAGGTTACACTTATTTGCTTGGGGAGCCCAAAACAAACTTCACTCATATGGGCCTTATCCTTCATCTGATTACTAATTTTATTTCCAATTTGTTGAGCCTATTTGCACCAAGCCCACTAATCCCACTTCTATAAGCATCTGATTGCTCCCTTATTAAATCTCATAATTACATGATATGATGCAATCCAAATCTTCTTCTTGGTGAACTTCTACCGATCTCACAAAATCCTCCTTCTCCTTTATTACCCTATAATCAGTGCTCTCATAATTATGCTTTGAATACTTATGATTCCATTCATTTAAATCTGAGCACGAAATGATCACTTTGCCCTTCTCATGTTCATCATCCTACGTTTCTTCAACATCAGCACCATTGCTGGATCCCATCCAACCATCAGTTTCTCCACGCCATTATCGACTGCACCACTTATATCATCATGCTTAATATCTTCTCCATCTACTATGTGCCTATCTCCTTTCTCAGCCTTTGTCTTCGAAAAGCATTCTTCCTGATACACTTCTCCACTTACCTCTTTCACTAGGGCATTGATGCATGAGCATATTTAGTTGTTTTTAGTTATTATTTTCTTGAATAAAGTTAGTGATTCTTTATTTTTATTAAGATTCTTATGCTTTTAATCAATATTTTTTGGAGTTACTTTGAGTTTTGATTTATGTAGAAAAGTGTTGAAAACTTAAAGAAAAGAACAACAAGGAACTAAGAGTTGAAGACAAGTGCAAAGAGAATTCATAGATGCTGTCAACCCTGACCTCCTCAGACTCCAACGAGCATAACTTGATATATACAGGTTCAAATGACGTGGTTTTAGCGATATTAGAAAACTAACGTCCGGAGCTTTCCAATGATATATAATAGTTTATAACTTCTCTCTGGCTTCAAGACGCTAAACACCATGACATCGGCGTTAATCGCCAAAGTGCGTCCCACTCACCATTTCATGCGAGAAGAGCGGCGCTGAACGCTATACCTGCAGCAAGGAGTGCGCGAATTGCATCAATTATGATGTTTAGTGGCGCTAAACGCTAGCAACAGCCTAAGCCCATTATTACGCTGATATTAAAAGTCATTTCTGAATCCTTTTTGCGAACCTTCTTTTCTCCCCTTCGTTCTTTTTTCTCTTTACCTACACAAAAAATTAGGATTTATATTTTTTTATATTTTTCAATTTTCACTTTTTACACTTTTAGAATTTTCTCTGCACCAAGAGCAACTAAGTCTCCATTGTTAAGGTTAAGAGCTTTATTTATTTTGATGGATTAATACTATTATTCTTCTACTTTTGATCTCCTCTAACCAGGTCAAATATGCAATCGGGTTATACCCTTTCCGGTTGGGGAGCCCAAAACAACTTCACTCATATGGGTTTTATCCTTCATCTGATTACTAATTTTGATTTCTAACTTGCTGGACCTATTTGTACCAAGCCCACTGATCCTTCTTCTATGGGTATCTAATTGCTCCCTTATTATTAAATTCTCATAATTAGATGATATGATACAATCCAAATTTTCTTCTTGGTGAACTTCAACCGATTCCACAAAATCATTCTTCTCCTTTATTATCGTATAATTAGTGCTCTCATAATTATGCTTTGAATACTTATGATTCCGTTCATTTAAATCTGAGCACGAAATGACCACTTTGCTTAATTACATAAATACACAATTGTCCACATCTCGATTATTGAGGGATTCCAAAAATTGAACACATCTCAGATACTGAGACTCCAATCTGTATCAGAAGAGTTAAATAGGGTCTCAGTATCCGAGATACATGCAAAAATAGAATATAGACTCAGTATCCAAGATATGTACAATGTGTGAATTGGTGACTCAGTACCTGAGATAGGATCTTTTTTATTTCGGTGATGTTTTTGATAGAACATGTGGATATGAGCTTGATCATAGTGTTATGATAGTTGGTTATGGTACAAATAAAATTTTATTAGATTGTTTAGAACTCATGGGGCACTGAATAGAGTGAGGGAGGTTACATAATGATAAAAAAAAGGCATATGCTGGTCTTGGATTATGTAGAATTGCCATGGATACTTCTTATTTCACTGCATAACTATTTTTGGTGAATTCAAGTTTGAGCAATGTTAGGGGATCAGCAACTTTTGTGATTGGTAGCCATCAAATAGCCATCAATGATGATTTAATGGTGTAAGATTGGTGTGAAATTTCATTTAATGACTCACCTTTCTCTGCTGGTTACATGCTAGCCAAAATTCAATAAAATTGCTGGCTCCCTAGACTTTTCCTTCAAGTTTTTCTAATGAGTATTTTGAGTTATTTTTAAAATATTTATTTAAAAAAATATATATTTAAATATATAGTCTTAGAATATTTGTTAGTAAGGTCTTTGTAATATTTATAATAATTGATCAGTGTTTCTCCATGCAAATAATTGGAGAGAGGGACGATTTTCAAAAAGAAAAAATTAGTTTGTAAGCTTTTGTGTTTTGTTGTTTTCTTCAGGTTTTGATGGTATTTATATATTTATAAATAAAAATTTTAAATTTTTATTTTAATAATAAATAATAAATAAATTAAAAATGTATTTTTTTTATAAAAAAAGTAAGGTTTTTTTTTATAAATAATGAATAAATATATTTATTTTCATTGAAATAAATTAAATTATAAATTAAATATACTTATATATATATATATATATAAAAATGAATTGTTATAAAAATTATTTATGATTATTTTAAAAGAGTACTATTTAATAAAATTATTGTCTTCTAGATATTATTGTGTGATATTATTAGATTACTTTTATATTGTATAGATACTATCTTACCATACCAACATAGAAGATGGCATTATTAGATTAAGGGATAAGTATTATTTTGGTTCCTAAAGTTTAGGGTCAAAATCAAATTCGTCCCCAACATTATTTTTAATTTAAAATCGTTCCAAACGTTTTATTTCATATTAAAATCATCATTTTTAATAAAAAATTATATTTTTTTTAAAAAAAGAAAAGAACGCGAGGGAGGGGGAGAAAGGAAAAGGGGAAGAGGAAGAGGGGAGGGGGACAGCGCCGACGAAGCTTGAAGCCGCTGTCACCGTCAGGAATCAAAGCTCGCGAGGGAGGGAGGAGACGTGAGCCAAGGAGAGAGTTCGCCGTCATGCTCCGCCACTGCCACCGCTGCTACTGACCTCGCCGCCACTTTGCGTTTTCGCCGCCTCGCCGCTACACCTCCCCGTTTCTGCTTCTTGCTTCGGCTTCTGCTTCTTGCTTCGACTTCTGCTTCTTACTTCGGCCTCTGCTTTCTGCTTCTACTTGAGCTTCTGCTTCTGTATCTGTTTCTGTTTCTGTTTTTGCTTCTAATTCTGATTTTGATTTGTTATTTTCTAATTTCATTGTTGTTGAGTGTTGATTTTGTTGTTGAATTTGATGTTGTTGTTTCTAAATTTGAATACTGTGTTATTGTTGGTGTTCTTGAATCTGATCATTAGTATTTGGTGGGAGTAAGGGAGGTGGTGGTGGTGGTGGTGGATATTTTTTTCGTAAAAAGTTAAAAGAGCGATTTTAATACGAAATAAAACGTTTGGGATGATTTTAAATAAAAAATAATACTGGGGACGAATTTGATTTTGACTCTAAACTTTATGGACCAAAACAATACTTATCCTTCGATTAAGTATGTGCGTAGAGTGTAGCCAATTTATTTTTATACGTGCATGACTTAATTTAATAATATATTTTTTTAAAATTAACTTTGCAGTACTCATAAATAACTAATACAACAATACAAGTATATTTATTTTTATTGAATTAAAATAAATTATTAATTTTAATTATAATCATCTAAATTTTAAATGAAATATTTTTATAATTTTAAAATTTAAAATTATATGAATTAAAATAAATGACCATATCTTGGATATAAAATTACCAATTCACGCATTGTGCATGTTTCGACTACACGTTAATTAGGGTCTCGGTATTAGAAATGTATTTAATTTTCGAAAATTCCCTCAATAATCAAGATGTGATCAATTATGTATTTATTTAATTACGCCGTGCTTTATGTATTTTCGTAAATTTTATATTTATTTAAGTTAAATATAAAAAATCCCGATTTTCCTGTATTTAAGAGAATTGATATAAATAATATTATGGGGATAATTCTTTTATGGCTGTTATTATGTGCTTTTCCCTTTCTTCACATTGACCCACGTGAGACGCCAATATATTGAGAAAGCAACATTAAAATAATTTAAACTTCATTTTGGTGTCATACGAAGAATAATCAAACATCATTTATATATTTATATCAATACATGTTTTTTAAAAATATTGTCAAACATATGATTTACTCATTTTTCACTAAATTGTTTACTTCTTACTCGCATGTGTGGAAATCAGCGAGTGAAATTTATTTATTTTTGCCAGATAAGAAACCAATTATTGGTTTGTCATTTATGCCAAGGTTGTTTTAGTCGCACTACAATAAATGAACAAAATAGATCTACTTCACTTTTGGTCCGTGTTTACGCGTGCATCTCCTCGATACACTTAATTCAGCTAACTTTCGTGTTTACTCCTTCTAGAAGGCTATTGGTAACTATAAAGTACAGGAAATTTCACTGAATTATTGTATCTTTACGTTATATTTTAATTATTTTTCTCTATTTTTGTCTTGCATTTAAATTGACATTCAATATTTATTCAATTATATTTCTGTACGTAAATACATAAATTTAATTCTTAGAGAAGAATATCAATAAAAGAGTTGTAGAAGACTTAAATAAAATTTACAACACAAAATAAATTAGTATATTTATATTATTTTATCAAGAAGAACGTTAAGGGCCAACAATTTTTGTGATTTATAGCCATCAAATAGCCATTAATGATGGTTTTAATTGTGTGAGATTAGTGTGAGATTTTATCCAATGAGTTACTTTTTTTTGCTGGTTATATACGGTCAGAATTTAATAAAGTTGCTGACTCCTAAACTTTTCCTTTTATCAAAATGTATGTAAAGATAAGGCATCACACTCACTTTATTTTGAATTACAGTTATTTTTAACGAGGGAGAAGTAAGAGCAAGTTGGTTGTTAGTGGTTACTGGACTAAAATTTCAATTAACAAATTAACGGTATAAGTGGGAAACAGGAAATGGTGGCTGTAATAGTAGTTTCTGTGTTTGCACTTTGCACCACTTTCTTCTTCATTGAAATAGATACAATGTCAAAGTTTTCACACCAAGGCATCAATCAACATATCCTCCTCATCTTCCATTCTCTCTTTCTCTCGCTCTGTCTCTGTGCGCAGTTTCCGTTACGTTATTGGATGTAGCGCGCACGCTCCAAGTCCAAGTCTTCTACCCTTCTGACCTTCTCCCTTTTCTGAACAACAATAATGACACCACCACCCTCACGTGACCAATTTCCGTTACTCTCTTCCCTTCTAACCTTCTTCCTTATTTTCAACATTACCAACTCCCAGCTTCACGATCAAGAACACCAACTCCTCCTGAGGATAAAACAGTACTTTCACAACCCACCTTCACTCTCTCACTGGACCCCCTCCTCCTCCACCTCCTCCTCCTCTCACTGTTCTTGGCCTGAGATCACCTGCAACAACGACGGTTCCGTCACCGGAATAACCATATCCAACGCCAATCTCAACCAAACAATACCTTCTTTCTTGTGTGACCTCAAGAACCTGACACGTGTCGATTTCAGCCAGAATTTCATTCCCGGCGAGTTTCCGATCACTCTCTACAACTGCTCTCAACTTCAATACCTTGATTTGCACATGAACAACTTCGTCGGAGAAGTTCCCGATGACATTGACACGCTGTCAAATTTGCAGTACCTGAATCTCGCTTCGACGAACTTCGCCGGCGACGTTCCGGCGGCAATCGGAAAATTGAAGGAGCTCAGAGTGCTTCGCCTTCAGTACTGTCTTTTTAACGGAACTTTGCCTGATGAGATTGGAGATTTGTCCAATCTTGAATTCTTGGATTTGTCAACAAACACCATGCTTCCTTCTACAACGCTGCCACCAAGCTGGACCAGGTTGAAGAAACTGAAGATTTTTTATGTGTTTGCATGCAACCTGGTTGGTGAAATTCCTGAAACAATTGGAGAAATGGTGGCTTTGGAGGAGCTTGATTTGTCGCAGAACAAGTTAACTGGACAAATTCCAAGTGGTTTGTTCAAGCCGAAGAATCTGAGCATTGTGTACCTTTCGAGAAACAAGCTCTCTGGAACGATACCTGATGTGATTGAAGCATCAAACTTGACCATCGTTGATCTAACAAATAATAACCTTACAGGGAAGATACCGAATGATTTCGGAAAGCTCGGAAACTTAAAGGGACTGAAATTGTCTTTGAATAGCTTGTCAGGGGAGCTACCTCAAAGCTTAGGCCATCTGCCAGCTCTGATCGATTTTCGTGTCTTCAGCAACAAGTTATCAGGTACTCTTCCCTCTGACTTTGGCCGCTACTCAAAGCTTGAAATCTTTCTTGCTGGAGACAATGATTTCACTGGAAATCTGCCAGAGGACTTGTGTTATTATGGTGTGTTGCATAATTTAACTGTCTCTGAAAATAATCTGAACGGGGAGTTGCCAGAGTCACTAGGAAATTGCAGAACCCTGCAGGAGCTGAAAATTCAGAAGAATGGATTTTCTGGTAGCATTCCTAGTGGCCTATGGACATCTTTCAATTTGTCTAATTTCATTGTGGCGCATAATAAGTTTAGTGGTGAGCTTCCTGAAAGATTGTCTGCTAATATTTCGCGCTTTGATATCGGTGACAATCAGTTTTCCGGTAGAATTCCTGCCGGCGTGTCTTCCTGGACCAATGTGGAATACTTTGATGCCAGCAAGAACAACCTTACTGGAAGTATGCCACCTGGGATCACTGCTCTTCCCAAGCTGCTATACCTCAATCTTCATCAGAACCAGCTCACTGGGCCACTTCCATCAGATATATTATCATGGAAGTCCCTAGAAATTCTAGTTTTGAGCCAAAACAAACTCTCAGGACAAATTCCAGTCACGATTGGCCGGTTACCAGCTCTTAATATGCTTGACCTCTCAGAAAATCAATTCTCTGGCCAAATTCCCTCTCTACCTTCAACACTCAGCAATTTCAATCTGTCCTCCAATCACTTGACTGGGAGGATTCCGAGTGAATTCGAAAATTCTGCATATGCTAGCTGCTTTTTGGACAACTCCGGCCTCTGTGCTGCTACTCGAGTACTTAACCTTGCTTTGTGTAATTCTAGCCCTCAAAGGCAAACCAAAGGCTCATCTTGGTCTCTTGGTTTGATTATAAGCCTGGTAGTTATAGCTATTTTCCTGGCTTCATTAGCTGCATTCTTGATTACCAGACTTTACAGCAAAAGAAAGTGTGGATTGGACAATTCATGGAAGCTCATTTCCTTTCAAAGGCTGAGTTTCAGAGAATCAAGCATAGTATCGTCATTGACAGAGAATAATATCATTGGCAGTGGTGGATACGGTACAGTGTACCGTGTGCCTGTTGATGGATTTGGCTATGTTGCAGTGAAAAAGATTTGGAATAACAGAAAGTTAAACCACAGGCTTGAGAGCTCATTTCACGCAGAAGTTAAGATATTGAGCAATATTCGTCATGGCAACATTGTGAAGTTGTTGTGCTGTATCTTCAATGAGGATTCTATGCTCCTTGTCTACGAGTACCTAGAGAATCATAGCCTAGATAAGTGGCTGCACAAGAAGAGCAAGTCATCATCCATGTCTGGTAAAGTCAATCATTTTTTTCTTGATTGGCCAAAGAGATTGCAAATTGCCATTGGTATTGCCCAAGGCCTAACATACATGCACTATGATTGCTCGCCGCCTGTGGTTCATAGAGATGTGAAAACAAGCAACATACTTTTGGATTCTCAATTCAATGCAAAAGTTGCAGATTTTGGTCTTGCAAAGATGATGATCAAGCCCCTTACCACCATGACAAGTGTTGTTGGCTCATTTGGATATATTGCTCCAGGTGAATATCTTTCCAATCTTCAACATCCCATGGTAATATTTTTTTCATTGGCAAGTAAGTTTAATCTGAATGGACTATTTCATAATTGAATTGCAGAATATGTTCAAACAACAAAAGTGAGCGAAAAGATCGATGTCTTCAGCTTTGGGGTTATACTATTGGAATTAACAACTGGAAAAGAAGCTAATTATGGAGATGAGCACTCATCTCTTTCAGAGTGGGCATGGCGCCACGTTCAGTTAGGAACCAATGTAGACGAACTGCTGGACACTGATGTCTTGGAGGCTAGTTACAGTGATGAAATGTGCAGTGTTTTTAAACTTGGGGTCATGTGTACTTCACCATTGCCTGCTGGTAGGCCTCAAATGAAGGAGGCTTTGCAACTGTTGCATCGATTCGGTGAAGGATATGAATTTGGAGAGAGGAATATTGGGAAAGATGAAATTATTCCCCTTATTAAGAATTCAAAAACGGAAACAAGGCTGGATATTGACAATGATAGTGACTAAATGAACTTGGTTTCCAAGGAGATGGGCCCTGGAAATCCATCATAATTGATTGCCCCCGTAAGCTGGTGACATAAAAAATAGGTAAAGCAACTCAACCATGGTTGAGTAGAGGGAAGAAAGCAGAATCCAGCATTGTACAGAAGATTGTTTTGAGGTAGTGTTGTGAGGTTCATCTTTTTACAGTAATGTGTAACATAATGATAGAGGTAGACTTCAAATCATGTTTGCTTATCTAAATTAGAGAAATTTTTATTAGGTGCTGTAACTAGTGTACACATATAGGTGGAGCTTCAATAATATGTTTCCTTCTTCCACAGAAAATAAAACTACCAATGTATTATATTGTGACAAGTTACAATAGCTATCAATTGAGAAAATTTTGGATCCTAGTCACCTAAATCGAACAGTATTGTGGAAAATGGTGCAGGAGCTTTCTCGAATAGTGCAGTGATCTTTATATGCAAGATGGCTGAGTGATGTTTATTTCGTTGGAAATAAGACATGATCTCATATTACGTTCATTCAAGTGAGAGTTACAACACTAACATGTTATCTGTGGGGAAAAATTCCCATTTATATTTTCATTTTAATAGCAGAGTCTAATCATATGTTCCTTCTCTTGTGTTTTTTTTTTTGTCACAATTTGACAAAGGTATTGGTGCTTGACTTTATCCTAGTTGGAAATTGTGCATATACAATTGTAAGCATGAGGATTTTCAGATTTCATTAGGCGTTGACTTGGTTGGGGCATATGCTGAAGGAGTTGAACACCAGCATTATCTTTTATTTCACTTCAATTATATTAGCTTTGTATTAGTGAAGCAGTAGATCAGATGTTTATACTTAGCTTGTAAAGCAAAAAGGTGAGGGAATTAATAGCTATCTTCAGGACCATACAGGTAGAGTCAACCCCTATTGGAAATAGAGGATTTTCAATTTCATATGGCTGATTTCATTTATTTTATCTTTACATATATAACGTGAGAGACCTTCTTAAGTAACTGGCATTTTATATATTATATATACGAGTCTATGAGATATGACTGGTGTGCATGTGCTACTTATGTCTGCAATTTGTCATTTTTCATGATATATTATAATCTTAGGGGTGGCAAACAGGTAAATGCGTTTGGCCCATCTCATTTTGTCAAAAGTTTGCTATTTTGCAAGCTAGTCTGTTATATCCTGTCTAGTGAGATAATTTTAAATTTCTATTCCGTCGTATTTAATGATAAATTGGCAAGTTAGCAAGTCAAGTTCGCTAATTTTTATTTTTTTTTTATATTATTAAATTATTAAATATTAAAATAAATATATAATTTCACAAATATTTTAATAAATTTATAATTTTTAAAAATAAAAAAATGATCATTTTTATATTCACAAACATTAAAATTTTTATAATTCTAAATATCTAATAAACATAATTATTAACAAAATTTTTTGAAGCAAAATAATAAAATCAACATTGTCCAATTATCCAAAATATATAATTAAAAATTAAATATTGTCCAAATATCTAATCAATCAAACATAATTCAATTTATAACTTAAAATAAAACGGACAAACATTCTAAATACAAGCACAAAAGTAATGTTCTAAATTTAATTATCATCTTCATCCTCTTGCAGAATGACGGGCCTATCGGGTTAGTTCGTCCCACCCCGCTCAAACTTATTAAAACCCATGGATTAGGCGGTGCGAGTTAAGCGGCCTTTTTTATTATTGCGGTCTCAAATTTCTAGTCTGGATCACTTTTTTTTACAAGTTATGTGGACCAGCCCGACAAATTTTGGTCCGTTTGCCCCTCCTAATTATATATTCTGTATTCTTGCTGTGTTGTATTAGTTATAATATTTTGTTATAATATTAGAATTTTAATGAAAAGAAAATCTAAAATTCTATTTTTTTTATTAAATAAATAATTTTATTATTAAAACTATTATTTAAACACATCTACTTTACCTACTCAACTTAATGTTAATAGAATAATAGTTCACTTCTTCCTTTGTTTTAAATTCGAGAGATCGCTGCTTTGACCATGGATAAATTCGAGAGATCGCTGCTTTGACCATGGATGCTGATACGTATAGTTGCAAATTTGGATACAATGGTCCATCATATTTTTGAGAGGAATGATAATTTCTAATGATCGGCACTTCAACCAGTTAAAAAGGAGGAAGATAATGAGTTAATCATATTTTCATTATCTGTGTATGTATAAATATGTGGATAAAAATAATTTAATATGATTAAGAAACTGGGCGGGAATGGAAGTTTACAGAGTAGTTAACAGCAATTTAAAACTCACTCATAATCATTTGTCATTCTATATAGCATAGTTGATTGGTTGCTCCAGCATTAGAGGCAAAATTATATAATTGAATGAAGGGTAAAGCTAAAAACATGTAACTAACAAATTTGGATTACATTTCAAAACCGAGCTAGACGAACTTCGCCAGTATACAACACCCCCCATTCCCATTTTCTTGCGAGACCATGAACAATGGCATGAGATTACGCAGTCAAGCTGCAGTTACATTCTTTTCCAAGTTCATTCGTTTCCGTTGCTAAGATATCCAATACATTAGACTCCCTTTGGATATACAACTGTCCACGATTTTCAAGAGATCTTTCGAGAAAGGTTCTTCATGCCATAACCCATACCCTTGAGCAAAACCGACTGTGTTTGAGGGTCTGGTTTTATAACAAACTTCAAATTCAAGAAATCCCTTATGTTTCTGAGAGTTTCAATCCCATGCTGGGAAAGTTTTCCAACACGAATCTTTGAAAAATCTTGAGGACACAGAGCGCATAGAAGAAATAACAGACCCTGCATAGCAGACAAGTTAAAATATTAGCAGACATATCAACATCATCTCTACTTCATACAACTTATCATCAAACTTGAGTGCAAAATTAAACTTAAAGTTGAAAAAGAAGTGAATGGAGCCGAATGTTGCTGACATACAAACCTGATGTGTTGAATCTACTACACCCCCTTGAGCAATCTCCCCAAGCAAAATATTTGCAATTCTGCGACCAACATCCTCTGGAGGCATCAAATCTTTTTTTGAATCATCCTCAAGACCAGCTGTTTCTTCATGCCTAGCATGAGAAACGGCTGTATCTGCAGATATCAAGCAACCGGTAGTAGTCTCCGCTACCAATGAAATCCCATATCCGGGTGAACTGCATCAGTAAAATACCTGGTAAATATTTTCGCTTTTTCTACCAGATACAGTTGCAAAATTCAAATTAATCATTCAGTAATATCTACTGAAAGAAAAGGAAACATACTTTCCGGCCTGTGGACCTGATCGGTGGTCAGTGAAGATGTGCACATCTGAAAGTAGTGGATTGAAGATTCCACGGGCAGCTCTAATCATGCTATTTTCAAACTGAGCAGACACTTTGGTTGAAAATGTGATTCCTCTAATCTTCTTAACAAATCCCTCTTCAGTCCAATTAACTGCCTGTAATGTAGAACATATGATATAAGTATAACAAAATCCATTCTAATAAACTAAATCAAAGAAACCAAAAAAAAATCCCAGCAACTTACAGATAGACTCTGAACAACAGGAAGAGACAAAACAACTTCTCCACCACCATTTGGAGGTACTCCACGACTCTCTATTTTAAGACTCAGGCCTTCAGCAGGGACCCCAAAGCGCTTTAGCATGGGCAAAGCAGTAGACTTGAAAGTATCAACTGATGGATCCTTAAAATCATTTGTGATCCCTGAAAACAATTTTATGGACAAATTTAATTCAAATCATTAGAATATATCCTAATTTCTAAATGGTCCTTATATTCTAGTTTTTTTTTTTTTTAAATAAATTAATAAACTTTCCATACCTTTTTGCCTTTTCTGTTAGTTTCTAGGCAAAGTATTTGATGGAACACTTATGTAAAAAGCTCTATTCAATGGAACTGTCAAAAATATTTATAAATTTCTCCTAATTTATTAATTTATATTTATACATTTTCAACAAAATCTTTTATATTTGTAAAACAAGCACAAACCTCAAAACACTCCATAGATATGACATCTGAGAAGCTATAAGCTCCATAGAATAATAACTTGATCTAAGCAGAGTGTCAAAATCACTAAAGCCTGCTTCCAAGTTGCAAATTTCAAGTGCAAAATGTACATATGTCAACTTAATTGACCCTCCCTATATAGATCTCAGCTTCGCCAAGCCTCCTTCTCACGTTCCAACTTTCAAGTCGCAAATAAGTAAAGCAACGACAACAAGAAGAAAGAAGAAAGAAGAAAGAAGAAGAAAGGAAGAGGCCCCAATGAAGAGTGAATTGGAATTACTACTTGGTTTCAGGTTCCACCATACTGACGACAAGCAATGTGCTTCACAATCTATTGTTGTTCCTATCAATCAAGGAGATCGATTTATACAAATTTGATCCATGGCACCTTTCAGACTTTCCTTTATACTACTTAATTTCTCAAGAAAAAAAAAAAAACAAAAACAAAAACCAAAACAAGTGCTAATTATTCCTTTATAGAAATGGCTCTGTACAGTGAGAAAGAGTGATATTTCTTCTTACTGAGTTATCTTCGCCAATGTGATCTTGCGACCACCGTTGTATAGAGTGGAAGGCGTTACGCTGGAGATTGGAGTAGTGATAGTTGGTGCTGAGCGAGGGTTTTGAGGTTTGGACTTGCTTTTGAAATTAATTTTTTTTTTGTTGAAAATGAGTAAATATAAAATAACAGGTTGAGGTGAATGTATAATTTTTTTTGCAATTCCAGTGAATTGAGCTCTCTTTCTGTGAGAGTTCCATAGAATACTTTGCCTAGTTTCTAATAGGATCTAAAAAGGCATAACCGAATGGCAAATCAAAGTGTCAAAATCACATACTGAGTACTGGACTCCAACCACACATAATAAAGGGGTGCCTTAGAACCTTGATTGTAAGTCCTAAACTCCTAATGGCAAGAATAGAGGACATATTCGTTATGAAATTCATGAGAGCATATCATAAATGTTATACCTTTGAGGGTGATGGTGAGGGGCTTCTTGGCAAACAAACCAAGAAGTATGAGCGGCTCCAGGAAATAAGCAATAGAGCGAGACACGCCGCAGTCGTGGGGACGGTGCTGTGTGCCACCCATAATAATGCCGGGTTTATATTTCAATTTGGTGCCTGCAAATCAGAACAAAACCCTAATTATCATGATTAGTATAGAAGGAAATAGGAGCTATTAAAGAGAACGGTGTATATATGTATAGATACCGGTTTCATTGATTTGGACGAGGCAATCATCGGAGACCGTCTCAAACAAGCGGAGGAGGGAGATCTCGTGGTTGTGGAGACCAGGCCAAGTCTCGTCGGCACGAATATCATCAATGATTATGGGAGTTGAAGAGAGAGTAGCAAGAAGAAGACGCTGCCTGAAGCTCTGGCTTCCTTTCAGCCTCTTGTACTCCGTCTTCATCCTCTTCAATATGTTTTTCAGCTTTCACTGCGAAGCCTTAAGTGGCAGAGGAGGCTGACGGAGCTTGGTGATCTGATTCAGCAAGGCTGAATGACAATAAAATTCAAACTTTCACTTCCAATTTGTCTATTTTTCATCATTAAAAGTTCACATTCAAAGTTGAACACACCAAAGTTCATGACTATAATTAAAATCGAAATGCACATATTATTAATGATAAACAACAAAAACAGAGACAAAATTGTTTGACCGAATTTTCAGCAACTCAGCAACAGCAAACTAAGTTTTGAATTTTAATTAGTAAATAAAAAATTTCATATATTTAGTCATGGTTCTGAATTACATTAACAAAAGATTATTATTAATTAGGATAAAATAAAAAACTTACCCGGGATGAAGCAGGGCAGCAACACAGCGGAGAGGATGGGAGCACTGAACAGAGACGCTGCTGACAGCAGCGGCGCGGGCGGGCAGAGACGCTGGAAGCGATGCAGGAGTTACTGGAGAAGAGGTGCAGAAGGAGTGGTGGAGAATGCAACAATGAGACCGGCGGCGGCGGTGACTCTGGCGCGGTTGGAATACCGATGAGGAGGAGGAAGGAGAGGGGTATAACTGGGTGGGTGGAATGAATTAGGGTTTTGGTAATATATCAAAAAAAAAAAAAAATAGAAGTGGGTTTTGTGTAAAGAATCCGAATATATCCAAAAATTAAGAAGAAAATTAGATAATATTTAGGATAATTTACGCTAATAAATTAAATGAGTTTTAAATTTATATAGATGTCCTAAATTAATTTTTTTTTATATTCCTATTCTAAAATATTTCTATGTAAATCCAATTAATTGAATTTGATTTAGCTATAATAATAGTAAAGTAAATTTATATTCAATTTGCTATATCCAATTAATATTAGATTCGATGTACTACATATACATGATGTCATCAAAGCAATAAGCTCTATACTTAATTTTACAAATTAAATGATAATTTAATTAATATAGTATTTTAATTATTTCTCAAATTAAATTACGTATGGTATAAATATAGTTGGTTATTTTATATTATATAAATGTCCACTACTTCTAATTCTGACAAAACTTCAAGTTTTAACTCTTATACTATTTTGGAGGACTATATTTTATATTAAAATTTTCAATATCAAAAGTTCTAGTAATGATTTTTTAGAAATTGTTTATTGTTTCGTTTTAAATTCATAAGTTTATAAAAATATAAATTTTCTAGAATTTTAACTAAAACACAAAAGTTAGATTTTTATTCTTATTCGTTTTGATTTTTTGATATTTTATTTGAATCCAAATGGGAGTTCTTTTTATTGACATTTATATTTTGAAGTTAATAATCAACTTAAAAATAATAAGCTGTATAAGTAGTAAATTGAATCAAACTTGATGGTTTCAGTGGCTAAGAGAATGGGGGGTTGAATCTTAGCCCCCTTTTTGCTTGATTATACTTTCCGGTCTTTGAGGAGACTTTTTTGTTTTTGTCTCGTCCCTAGCCACGAGACTTTTTATTTTTGTCTCGTCACTTGACACGAGATCTTTTTGGTTTTAGCTCCTGTGCAGTAGAAACAGAAATGGAGTAGTAGAGAAAGAGGATTACACCCAGATATATCCTGGTTCAGCTGCTAAGTGCAGTGCAGCCTACATCCAGTCTCCATCACAACTATGATGGAATTTCACTATAATCAATCCTGATTACAAGCTGTAAAGTGCTAACCCAACTTACAAGGGGATTCCCACAGAATCATGAAACACAACATAGATGAACAAAGGAACTCTAAGGACATCTATGGCTTTTTCTTTTAATTTTGCACTCTCTGCCTTTTTCCGCTCTATTGCTTTTTCATACAAACCTCACTGTTTGCCTTTTTCCATGAGACTCAAGACATGACAAAATTAAACAGAAAAATACTAAACAGAATACATTGAAGGAGAAGAGAAAACTGTTAGCTTAGGTAGCTCTGAGACTTCTGTGCCTTGCACTCTCAAATCTTACTCCTTGAATCAAACCGTGGCTGTTCTCCCTTTTTATAGAAGAGGGAAGCCTCCACAGTTGAACCAAAAACTCAACCTCAACTTCTTTTTCTTCACACATAACCGGTTCGGCCACAGAGAGAGAGAAGGTAACTCATGCAAAACCCAACATGCAAATACCTCTAGTTCTTCCTTGATCATCACTCTTCATCAATCTGAGCGCTCCATCATTGGCTTGCTCTCCAAGATGGATTTCTGACCCTTGATGCTTCATGATGATGATGGCTTCATCTGCTCCAATCTCTGCCTCTTCCATCACTTCGCCACTCTAGCTACTTCCTGTGGTGGTTGAGCAGAATCAGAGACAAGCCATGCCTCCAAGAATCTCTTCCTTGCTGGCCGAGATCTTCTTCTTCTTTTTGGGTATGAGGAGCTCGAGATTATCTCACCAAATCTTACCATTTTTGGTGAAAATCTCAGCCACAACACACTTTTATTTTGTTATGTTTTCTTGCCATCATTGTGATGGTCTTGTAGCGTGCTTCTTTTTCTCTTCGGTGGCTATGCTTAGCTTCCATGGTTTCTCTGTGTTATGACCGAATGTTAGAAGCAAAAGAGAGAAGAAAGGAAGGTATGAACATTAACTAAAGGATTTAGACAAAATAAATTAAATGTCCACTTCCTTTTTGTTTCTTGGTAGCGTGCTTTTCATTAAAGACCATCAATCAAATCAATGAAACTTTCTCTTTCATATTTCCCATGCATTTATTAGTTTTACTCAATAAAATTTTGAATTCCACTTCATGATGAGTAAAGAAGTTCCGTTGGAAGCAATGGAACTTTGCTTTTTATACTTAGTGGATTCGGATCATGCATTGGGTCTTGTAGCATCAATATTAATTTGGGCTTGTAGCAATAATAGCTTCAATTTGGCCTAAATAATATCACAACAATTCAGCCATACTTCTTTGAACATTTTTTGAATCAAATCTGAATTAGAAATAAAATCACACTTGGGCTTGTAGCAATTATATTTTATTTTCGGCCCAATTATAAAACTTGCAACACAAAATTATTAATTAACATATGTTAGATGAAAATTAAATTAATAATTTTGTAATTAATTATTTTAATAATGTTTAGTCATCACAAATATTTATTTAGAGTTTTCCAAACTCATCAATCTCCCCCTTGATGACAAACATTATTAAAATTGAAATGGAAAGAAATTTAAAGATTTGAGTATAAAGTACTCCCTTTGAAGATTTGAATTTTCCCCCCTTTCAAATTGTCATATGACTCCCCCTTAATATATGCCATTTTTACCAAGGGAAGCACTAACCTGTAACATTTTAATCAAGTTTCAAGTAACAATATTATTTAGCATATTCATTACATGATGCTAAATGCTTGATTTATGAGCAGATTTGGATGATATTCAAAACTCATTTGATATCATAAACTGATTTTCTGCTCAAACCATAATCAATCAAAATCTGTTTTTGACAGAAAACTTGCTGTTCAAAAATATTTTTCAATAAATCAGAGCAATCTTGGTGGAAAAATATTTTTCAATCATGATTTAATCTTTTCAAACACAGCAATTTTCACTGAAGGAACTGCCAAAAATAAATCCAACATAAATCATTTTATCAAGGTAAATAACATGTATTATAGACATAGTAAACGCCTTTTACCAAGATAAACATCAAATAATGGCAGTAATATTATCATTCATCAAAAACCAAAGGTATACACTAAATGCATTATCAACCAACATACACCAAATGCATAAACCGAATGCATTATCAATCATCAAACACCAAAAAATGCATTGTTTAATCATCAACAGAGGTGATCATGAATTCTCTCACAGAACACAGAATTTCATCTCCTGTTCCAGTTTCAATTTTGGAATCATTTTCCTCCCTCTTTTAGCATCAAGGGGCACCTGCAAAGAAAGTATTGACAGCCCAAAAAAAAAACATGCATAATAAAGTGACAAAAGTATATCAAAGTATCATAAAGCAGTGAGTATCAAGTCATGCCTCTACAAAATAAGATTGAGCCTAATAATGCCAATATCAACTAAAACACAGAAACAGTTATCAATCGTCAGAAAGATTGAACTCTGATTCAGAATCATCTTCTTTATCCTCGGTCCCCATCTCATCCTCAAAGCTTTGAATCATGAAGCCCACCCTTTCGTGACATTTCTTCCAAACCTTTTCATTTTCATATGCCAACTTCCGGGCAGCCTTGTGAGATTGAACCAATAACTTTGACATGTTGTGGAATTCATGAAGAACTTCCCTAATTGATGCAGTTACTTTGGAAGGTTCAGGGGGGTGACTCTCAAGATCACTGAGTGACGGCTCGGAGGGAATTGAGCACTTGCTTTTCTTACCCGAAACTCCTCCTCCTTTAATCGTCAAAACCTTGTTCTCAACAATTTCATTAGATAAATCAACCTTAAAATACTCAAAGATACATGTGAGGAACATGCCATAAGGAAGATTAGCCTTTTTAGTACTTTTAACTGCTTCCCACATATGACGTATCGTAATATAAGCAAATGAAATTGGAGAAGAAGTAATAAGGGCAAAGAGAATAATGGAGTCAGAAACTGTTACTCTATGGTGAGAACCACTTTGTGGAGTGAGGATGTGAGTGATGATTCGATGCAAGAGTGAGTTCTCAGGACCGAGTGCTCGATGGGTTGGGATTAATCCATCTAATCCAGAAAGATTTGCACAGATGTGTTGCAAGACAGTTTGCTGTGCGACCCCAACTTGATCATCCCATTTATCAATCATGTAAACTTTTGGTCCTTCATCCTCGTACCCAAGAGCAGCGCTTATGGTTTTAGGATTGAGAGTCATATAGACACACTTGACATAAGAGTGAATTGAGTCATCTATCAAACGCATGTTTGCATAGAATTCCCGGACCAGCCCTGGGTAAACAAGTTTCTGAATGTGAACCAGTGGAGTCCACTTCAGAGCATCGAACAGAGAAGAAAAGTTAATTCCTTTGGTGGCCAGATTTTCAAGATTTACCAAGTATGAGGGGCAGAGATGACGTTTCAGCAGAACCTCTTTGTGAAATTCGTAGAAGGCACAGGAGTAGAACCGAGAGGGATCAAAATGTGAGTGAGTTTTGTGGAATTTGTTCTTGAACTCTAGTGATTCCAAATTTGCAGGTTCTCTAGTATCATGTAACACAAAGCTTTTCTTCTTCTGAGAGCTTTTTGCATGTGGAGTAGATTTCTTGGGTGGTGATGGAGGGGTGAAGTGTGTGATTTCTCTTCATCTTCTTCAACACTCGGTTGCTTGTTCTTTCCAGTCTTTCCTCTCCCTGAAGTTTTCTGAGCAACGACTTTCCGGCGCATAGTTTCGGTCCTTTTGGAGGGGGGTGTATGAGAAGAAAAGGATGTTGAATGAAGATGGATATGGGTGTGAGTTTGAGGTGATGAAAAAGGTGGATTTTTAGGAATGAGGGTTCGGCCACTTCTTCTAAGTGCCGTTTTCTTTTTCATGGTGAGCGAAAAGAATGGGGGTGGAAGATGAAGTGATGCCCGAAGGTGTGGTGAGTGGAGGGAGGTTAGAGAGCATTAAATGTTGATTGGAAAGAGATGATGGGGAAGTTAATGACCATTATGGCGCGGTTATTAATCAAAGGAGGTTTCAAAAACTGAAAAGGGAGTTTCCTTGAATCAAGGGATTAGTTGGAAGGAAAGATTTGATTTGACAAAATGCTTCTTCTTCTTCCAACAAGATTTGATAAGACAACCAAGAGATTTTGTGAATTTACTTTTCAAAAAAATGTGGAACTAACAAAACTGCCATGGTGGGGTCAAAGATATTTGGTAGGGCCCATGAAATTTAAATTCTGCGTTGCCTCCCCCTTAATTATAGCTCTTCCATCATGCCCTCATTTTTATCTCGTCCAAACCTACGAGACAAAACTGAACAGAGTCAAATATTCACAAGTTATCAATGAAATTTAAATCAAACATTCCCAAACTTTTCCTCAAGATACAAAATCTGTCTTCACAGGGAGGTTTTGTAAAAATATCAGCAATTTGGTCTTCAGATTTTACAAATTGAATATCAATAGTACCCTTTTGCACATGTTCTCTAATGAAATGATATTTTATCTCAATGTGCTTGGTTCTTGAGTGTAGAACAGGATTTTTTGAAATATTTATAGTACTCATATTATCACAAAATAAGGGTATACTATTGATCTTTAATTTGTAATCTTCCAATTGTGTTTTTAACCAAATTAATTGAGAGCAACATGCAGATGCGGAAATGTATTCTGCTTCAGCTGTGGATAAGGCCACTGTGGCTTGCTTCTTGCTTGACCACATGTTGAGTGAGCTTCCAAGGAAGCAACACATGCCTGATGTGCTTCGTCTATCCACTCTATCTCCCGCATAATCTGCATCACAAAATCCTACTGCACAAAAATCATCAGATTTAGGATACCATAACCCATAATTACAAGTTCCCTTAATGTATCTAATGATATGTTTAACAGCCGTAAGATGGGATTCTTTTGGGTGAGATTGAAATCGTGAACATACACCCACACTTTGGACAATATCCGGTCTAGAGGAGGTAAGGTACATAAGTGAGCCTATCATTCCTCTATACCTTGTTTCATCCACATCTTGGCCATCATCATCCTTTTCAAGTTTTGTGTTAGGATGCATTGGTGTAGCCATTGATTTGGAATTTTCTAGAGCAAACTTTTTGATAAGTTCTTTTGCATACTTTCCTTGGTGAATAAAAGTACCACTAGGAGTTTGTTTAATTTGGAGGCCAAGAAAGAAAGTTAGCTCTCCCATTAAACTCATTTCAAACTCACTAGTCATGAGTTTTTCAAACTCTTCACACAAGGATACATTGACCGATCCAAATACAATGTCATCAACGTAAACTTGAACAAGGAGTATATCATCATTAGATGCTTTAATAAATAAAGTAGTGTCGGTGGTACCCCTTTGAAAATGATTTTCCAACAAGAAGGCATTAAGCCTTTCATACCAAGCTCTTGGAGCTTGTCTAAGACCATAAAGAGCCTTAGTTAACTTGAAAACATGATTTGGAAATTCTTTATCCTCAAAACCGGGGGGTTGTGCCACATACACTTCTCTATCAATAAAGCCATTAAGGAAAGCACATTTAACATCTATTTGAAACATTTTGAAACCCTTATGGGCAGCATAGGCAAGAAGCAACCTAATTGCTTCCATTCTCGCTACCGGAGCAAAAGACTCATCAAAATCTATACCATCTTCTTGATCGTAACCTTGGGCCACTAATCTAGCCTTGTTATGAACAACTTGTCCATCCTCACCAAGTTTGTTTTTAAATACTCACTTAGTACCCGTAACTTTCTTACCATCCGGATGAGGTACTAGTGTCCAAACCTCATTCTTGTCGAATTGAGCAAGCTCTTCTTGCATTGCTTTGACCCAAGATGGATCTTCAAGAGCTTGTTTGACATTGTTGGGCTCCATTTGTGACAAGAGAGCAAAATTGCTTGGTTCGGATTGTCTTTTGGTTGAGGATCTTGTTGTTACTCCTTGAGAGGGATCACCAATTATGAAGTCATGAGGATAACCCCTCATAGACTTCCATTCTCTAGGCTTCCGAAGTGGTGTTGAGCTTTGATGAGTTTCTGGTGGTCTCACTGTTTCAGTTTCTCGTGTCTGCTCAGGAGATAAAATGGAAATATCTCCTCCAATCTGACGAGACAAAACTGGACTGGCAGATTCTTCGTTTTGAGTAGATTTGGGATTTTCTTCACTTGTTCCAGCCTCTTCACCATCTGAATCATTATCTATCACAGCACTGAGAATTAAGTTAGAATCACAGAAAGTAACATGTATGGATTCCTCTATAGTTCTATGTTCCTTGAGATAAACTCTATAGGCCTTGCTTGTGGTGGAATATCCAACAAACATTCCTTCATAAGATTTTGGATCAAATTTTCCAAGGTTTTCTTTATTATTAAGTACAAAGCATTTGCATCCAAAAATATGAAAGTACTTAAGATTTGGAGGGGTTCCTTTCCATAGCTCATAAGGGATTTTCTTCAACCCTTTTCTAATGATTGTCCTATTCAAAATGTAACAAGCTGTATTTACAGCTTCAGCCCATAAAAATTTAGGAATCTCATTCTCACAAAGCATAGCCCTAGTCATCTCTTGAAGGCTCCTATTCCTTCTTTCAACCACCCCATTTTGTTGGGGGGTTCTAGGGCATGAAAAGTTATGAGAAATTCCTAAGTCATCACAGAATTTTTCAAAGTCTTGGTTTTCAAATTCTCTTTCGTGATCACTTCTTAAATGGGCAATTTTTAAATCCTTTTCATTTTGAATTTTCTTGCAAATAGTGGAGAAGGCATGAAAGGCATCATTTTTATGAGCAAGGAAAAGTACCCAACCAAATCTAGAGTAATCATCTACCACCACAAGACCATAGTGTTTACCTCCTAAACTTTGAGTTCTTGTTGGTCCAAAAAGATCAATATATAACATCTCTAATGGCCTTTTGGTTGAGATTCCATCTTTAGGTTTAAAAGAGGATTTTACTTGTTTGCCCAATTGGCAAGCATCACAAGTAAGATCCTTATCAAATTTGATTTTTGGAATTTCTCTAACCAGATTTTTCTTAACTAGCTTAGAAATTTGGTACATGCTTGCATGACCCAACTTTCTATGCCATAGCCATTTTTCAGAATTAAGAGATGTAAAGCATGTTACATTTTGTTCTTTTAGATCCTCAAGAGTCAATCCATACACATTATTGCATCTTTTAGCTTCAAATAAAATATCCCCAGTTTTCTCACAAACAACTAAACAAACAAACTTCCTAAAAATAACCTCAAAGCCTAAATCACACAATTGACTAACACTAAGTAAATTATGTTTCAAACCATGTACAAGAAGAACATCATTTATACAAGATGAAAAATTTTTACCAACTTTCCCAACAGCCACTATTTTTCCTTTTGCATCATCACCGAAAGTGACAAGTCCTCCATCATATTCATCAAGCTTTATGAAGAAGGTTGTCTTTCCGGTCATATGCCTAGAGCATCCGCTATTCATATACCACATATTTTCTTTCCGTTTGGATGCTAGGCACACCTACAAAACAAGCTCAAGTGACCTTAGGTATCCAAATTTTCTTGGATCCTTTCACGTTAAACCATCTCCTATGTCCTAAGCCATTGTAATCAAAAACAACTTTACAAACTTTATCACCAATCATTCTTTCACCAAAAAAACATTGAATAGGAAAGTGTCCATTTTGATTGCATAGTCTACAAAATGTTGGAGTTGCTGTTTTGTTAAAGTAGGTGTGGTCTTGAAATCTTGTATCATTAGAAGATGATGCAAAGTTTTCAAAATGAGATTTTTCAGCAGATTTATAAAACCCCAACCCAGCCTTGTCATAAAGAGGTTTTTGACTAGCCAATATTTGATTCATATTTTCAGAACTTTGGGTGAATTTGGCTAAGTCTTTCTTAAGCTTTTTAACCTCTTTAAGCAACTCTTCATTTCTTTTAAAACAATCTACATATGCAAGAACGGAATGATCACTTTCACAGCTCTTAATTTGGGCTTTTAACTACTTATTTTCTTTAACAAGATCACAAGCAGTTTCGGCCTCCCTTACTTTTTCTTTAAGAAAACTGTTTTCAGCTTTAAGAATGGTGATTTGTTGTTCAAGTTCTTGATTTTCCAGCAGAAAGCATCTTATTTTTTTAGAAAGGTGGTCTATCATAAGATGAAGATCTTCAGTGTTAGGATTATGAAAGACTACCTGATCTATGTGATCTGCCATGAGACAAGGTTGTGACTTGGTCTCGGATTCCTCATCATCATCATCCGAGTCATTTTCCAAATCTTCCCATGAAGCCATCAGTCCTTTCTTCTTTCCTCTTTTTGGCTTCTCTTCCTTCTTCAACTTGGGACAATCAGATTTGAAATGCCCCATTTTCTTGCAGTTGTAACAAGTTACTTTGCTAAGGTCTTTCTTCATTTTCCTTGAGCTGCCGCCTTTGCCTTTGAGCTTCACCATTTTCCTGAATTTTTTTGCAAACAACACAAATTGATTTTCAGATGAGTTATCACTGGATTCATCATCCAGAGGGTTAGTGACAGAAGAAAAAGCTATTCCTTTCTTTTTTGAATCTTTTTTCAAGTAGGTGTTTTCAAAAGCAAGTAAATTTCCTCTCAAATCATCATAAGTCGTAGAGTCAAGACTACTACTCTCAGAGATAATTAAAGCTTTTGTTTCCCACTCTTTTGTGAGACATCTCAACACTCTTCTCACTAGCACAGATTTAGGATACTTGATTTCCATAGCATCCAAGCCAACAATGATGGTGTTGAAGCGTTCAAACATCTCATCAATGGATTCTCCTTCCTTCATTGCAAACATTTCATACTCTCTGTTTAACATATCAATCCTGGTCTTTTTCACAATGGTTGTTCCTTCATGAGTAACTAGGAGTTTATCCCAGATTTCCTTTGCTGTTGTGCAACGTGATACCCGTCGGTACTCCTCAAAGCTGATAGCACAGTTGAGCAGATTGATGGCCTTGGCGTTAAGCTCCACCTTTTTTCTATCTTCATCCGTCCAACTTGCTTCAGGTTTAAGAGAAACAACTCCTTCGGTACTTGTAACAGTTGGATATTGAGGCCCTTCCAGGATGATCTTCCACAGTCTGTAATCTACTGCTTGCACAAATATCTTCATCCTCTCCTTCCAATAGGTATAATTTTTCCCATTGAAAAAAGGAGGTCTGTTGCTTGATTGTCCTTCGGTCAGATTGTAGGACACCACATTTGAGCCACTGTTTTTTGCCATGAGGATCTTTACTCCAAGCTGCAAAACTTGATCTCTTTGAGACCAAGCTCTGATACCAATTGATGGTTTCAATGGCTAAGAGAATGGGGGGTTGAATCTTAGCCCCCTTTTTGCTTGATTACACTTTCCGGTCTTTGAGGAGACTTTTCTGTTTTTGTCTCGTCCCTAGCCACGAGACTTTTTATTTTTGTCTCGTCACTTGGCACGAGATATTTTTGGTTTTAGCTCCTATGCAGTAGAAACAGAAATGGAGTAGTAGAGAAAGAGGATTACACCCAGATATATCCTGGTTCAGCTGCTAAGTGCAGTGCAGCCTACATCCAGTCTCCATCACAACTATGATGGAATTTCACTATAATCAATCCTGATTACAAGCTGTAAAGTGCTAACCCAACTTACAAGGGGATTCCCACAGAATCATGAAACACAACATAGATGAACAAAGGAACTCTAAGGACATCTATGGCTTTTTCTTTTAATTTTGCACTCTCTGCCTTTTTTCGCTCTATGACTTTTTTCATACAAACCTCACTGTTTGCCTTTTTTCATGAGACTCAAGACATGACAAAATTAAACAGAAAAATACTAAACAAAATACATTGAAGGAGAAGAGAAAACTGTTAGTTTAGGTAGCTCTGAGACTTCTGTGCCTTGCACTCTCAAATCTTACTCCTTGAATCAAACCGTGGCTGTTCTCCCTTTTTATAGAAGAGGGAAGCCTCCACAGTTGAACCAAAAACCCAAGCTCAACTTCTTTTCCTTCACACATAACCGGTTCGGCCACAGAGAGAGAGAGAGAGAAGGTAACTCATGCAAAACCCAACATGCAAATACCTCTAGTTCTTCCTTGGTCATCACTCTTCATCAATCCAAGCGCTCCATCCTTGGTTTGCTCTCCAAGATGGATTTCTGGCCCTTGATGCTTCATGATGATGATGGCTTCATCTGCTCCAATCTCTGCCTCTTCCATCACTTCGCCACTCTAGCTACTTCTTGTGGTGGTTGAGCAGAATCAGAGACAAGCCATGCCTCCAAGAATCTCTTTCTTACTGGCCGAGATCTTCTTCTTCTTTTTGGGTATGAGGAGCTCGAGATTTCCTCACCAAATCTTACCATTTTTGGTGAAAATCTCAGCCACAACACACTTTTATTTTGTTATATTTTCTTGCCATCATTGTGATGGTCTTGTAGCGTGCTTCTTTTTCTCTTCGGTGGCTATGCTTAGCTTCCATGGTTTCTCTGTGTTATGACCGAAGGTTAGAAGCAAAAGAGAGAAGAAAGGAAGGTATGAACATTAACTAAAGGATTTAGACAAAATAAATTAATGTCCACTTCCTTTTTGTTTCTTGGTAGCATGCCTTTCATTAAAAGCCATCAATCAAATCAATGAAACTTTTTCTCTCATATTTCCCATGCATTTATTAGCTTTATTCAATAAAATTTTGAATTCCACTTCATGATGAGTAAAGAAGTTCTGTTGGAAGCAATGGAACTTTGCTTTCTATGCTTAGTGGATTCGGATCATGCATTGGGTCTTGTAGCATCAATATTAATTTGGGCTTGTAGCAATAATAGCTTCAATTTGGCCCAAATAATATCACAACAATTCAGCCATACTTTTTTGAATATTTTTTGAATCAAAGCTGAATTAGAAATAAAATCACACTTGGGCTTGTAGTAATTATATTTTATTTTCGGCCCAATTATAAAACCTGCAACACAAAATTATTAATTAACATATATTAGATGAAAATTAAATTAATAATTTTGTAATTAATTATTTTAATAATGTTTAGTCATCACAAATATTTATTTAGAGTTTTTCAAACTCATCAAAACTGATTCGATTTACTGTATATATACTACAAAAATAGTAAACCGAATAAATTAGATTCGATTTACATATATCTGTAATTCAATTTATTACTTCTGCAGTATATATACAGTATATATACAGTAAATCGAATTTAGTTGATTCAATTTATTACTATTATAGCTAAATCGAATATGATTGATTCGATTTATAAAGAGATATTCTAAGACATGCGTGTATCGAAAATTAATTTAGAATATCTGTGTAATTTTATACCCCATTCAATTTATTAGTATAAATTATTCTAATACATATGTAGAAGAATTTCAAGTGTATGAAGTATATTAATATTCCAATAATTTTAACTGTTAATTTTAATTATAAAAAATATATATAATATATATTAATTAAAATCAATAATTAAGATTATTAAAACACCAATATTTTAAGTACATTTAAAAAAATTCATATATATATATCAAATGACTATTTTTTAAATAAGGTGTTCAAGAAGACATCACTCAGTCCAAACATCTAAAAAAATTAACCCAAATATAAATTAATTTTTTGGTTGGAATTTATCATTTTTTATTTTATATAACTTTTATGTTAGAATTCGAGTTATAGTTTGAATAAATTTGATGCAGTTTTAAATCATGTTTTATAATTAAAATATATATTTTAGATTAAATTTCTATTTTGTTTCTTGAGATTCATGTGATTATTCATTTTGGTTTTTGAAATTTAAAATTTTTTATAATAGTGTTCCAAATTTATGTTCGGATACCAATTTGGTCTCTCAAGTCTTTTAAGTGATGAATAAGCAAATACAGTGCTGAGATAGCACCTTCTTTACCATGTTGGATGTTGCAATGACTAATTGACGTAGTTTAATTTATATTTATATCTAATATAATTTTTGAAATCCTAATTCCAGTCTTCCTCAGCTTCTTTTTTACTTTTTCTTTTTTGTTTCACAATCATCAACACAATAACTCCAACCTCACCACTATCGCACTCCAAAAATCCCTTATTTTCTTTTCAAAATCACCCCATCGTCCAAAACATCTAAATTGGGGTTCGATTTTACATAGGAAGGTTTAAAATTTCCAATTCTGGCATTAAATTTAGCATTTAGAAGAATATTATTGAACTTAATATCACTATGAATCAAAGGGGGCCACAACTATGAAAGAAAAGAACACCTTTTGTTATGTCCAATGCAATAAAGAAATTGCTTGTTCCTCTATATGAGTTCATGACACTTTCTATAAAAATAGTGTCTTAGAGGTTTCGTTTACCACGAAATTACGGACGAGGAGAAAACGATGCCATTTTGGGTTTATTAGAATCCCATGACAGTAATGATGTGCGGAAAACGATCCGACACAAAACTCACCGGCAAGTGCACCGGGTCGCATCAAGTAATAATAACTCACGGGAGTGAGGTCGATCCCACAGGGATTGAAGGATTGAGCAATTTTAGTTTAGTGGTTGATTTAGTCAAGCGAATCAAGATTTGGTTGAGAGATTTGTGATTTGCAGAATTTAAATTGCATGGAAAATAAAGGAAATGGGTAATTCGCATGAAATTAAAGAGAACTGAAATTTAAAGTGCTGAATCTTAAAGAGCAAGAAATTAAATAGTAGAAACTTAGAACGCAAGAAATGTAAATTGCAGAATCTTAGAGTGCAAGAAATATAAATGGCTTGAATTGTAAAGGGAATTGGGAATTAGATTTGCAGAAAGTAAACAAGGAAGAGTAAAATTCAACACACAGAAGAGTGGAAGATGCCTTGGGTTGAATCGGATCTAAAACAGAAATATAAAAGAGCTTGAAAAGCAGTAAACAGAGAATTCGAAAATGGGAATCCAGATCTCAGGACTCAAGAGACTAGATAACCGAGTCTAGATCTCAATGCCTTCCTAGATCCAACAAGAGCAATTGCAAAGGAAATGTAAATTGCAGAGAAAGTAGAAGAAGAAGCAATTAACAGAAACTGAAATTCAATGATGCGGAAAATTAAACAATATCCCAAGGTGAGATTGAAACAGAATTTCTTCAATTCTCCACCCAAGATCCGAAGCAAGAAAAGTAAAGAGTATTCAAGCAAGAACAAGGAAGAAGAGAGATCAATTCTCCTCCCCAAATTCTCTTGAATTAAAACAACAATGCCAAAATGTAAAAGTGAGCTCTCTACGAACTACCAAATCAAAACCGAAAAGAAAGCTCCCCCTTAGAAACTTAAATCCTAATCTATTTATACACTTTCTTCAAATGGTCTTCAAGCCTTGAATTGGGCCTTTGCTCTTGATGGAATTGGGTTGATAGAGGCCTTGGTTGATTGCTCTTGGAGTTGGAAAGAGAACCGAAGTGAACCGGGTTGGGAATTATAAAAGTTTGAGTAAAAGTTTGAGGCAAACTTTTACTCAAACTTTTTACATCAGCAACCCCATTCTTGCTGCTACCAACGTTTGAGCTAAAGTTTGGGGTCAAACTTTTGCTCAAACGTTGGCCCCCTTATGCACACTCATGGCGCCAACGTTTGCCAAAAAGTTTGAGGCAAACGTTGGCGCAAACTTTTTGTCTCCAGGGTGTGTTGCTGATGGCGCCAACGTTTGCCAGAAAGTTTGAGGCAAACGTTGGCGCAAACTTTTGTCCTCCAGGGTATTGATTTGTGATGCCAACGTTTGCCAAAAAGTTTGAGCTAAAGTTTGAGGCAAACTTTTGCTCAAGCTTTTTGTTCCCTGGTGTGTTTTCACTTATCCGAAAGTTTGAGCTAAAGTTTGAGGCAAACTTTTGCTCAAACTTTTTGTTCTCTCTTGCTCCTAGCCATTCCTTCTTGCTTCAACCTTTCTCCAAGCTTTCTTCACCTATCATTAATCAATCAAACACATCAAGTTCGTGTGAAATTGCTTGTTCCTCTATATGAGTTCATGACACTTTCTATAAAAATAGTGTCTTAGAGGTTTCCGTTTACCACGAAATTGCGGACGAGGAGAAAACGATGCCATTTTGGGTTTATTAGAATCCCATGATAGTAACAACGTGGAGGGAGGATTGGTGGAGCACGGAGGTGAAGAAGAGCTCGTTGTGAGGCTCGCGCTCACCTTGCTCCGACTGCGAGGTTGTTGTGGGGTCCATAAACTTCACTGCGACAAGGGTTTTCCAGGAGGAGGGAAGGTGTCGGGGAAGATGGCGCCAAAGCCGCCATGGCCGAGTGAGAAAGAAAAGGAGTTGGTGGCACGACAAAAGAGGAAGCAAGAGAGGCGGTGCGGGAGCTCTGAGTTGTCTCCAATAGTAGAAAGGAAGGTGCGCTTACGGCGATAAAGGAAGAGAACGAGGAGGAGGAGAGAGGCGGCGGTGGCAGTGATAAGAAGAAGAAAAAAATAAGACAAGAAGAAGGAGGATGAGAAAAACTGGAATTAGGACTTTAGAGACTACATTGGGTACAAACATAAATTAAGCCATGTCAGTTAGTTAGCTGCTGTATCGTCTAACATGATAAAGAATGTGCCATCTCAATATTTCGTTTGATGACTCATTATTTAAAAGGTTCGAGAGACTAAATTTGTACTCGAATTTAAATCTAGAGTATCACTATAATTCAGAGATTAAAATAGATAATTACGGGAATTTGAAGTACAAAAATAAAAATTTAATCATATATTTTATATTAAATAATAATAAAATATTATATTTTTATATTTTAATTAATATTTTAAATATTGTATGATATTACTTTTGTTTTTAAATAATTTATTCTAAAGATTTAATGTAACAATGAAATTACTTCAAATAATTTATACAACTATAAATCGAATAAAAAATAAATTTCTTTGTAATATTTATTGTTATTTTTTATCGAACTCATTTATAATTTTGACATGAAATATTATTCCTTCTTGTATTGCTATTCCAACTAGAATTTAAGGGATGTGCATAATATATTAATAGCCACCACTCACATAAACATCACAAAAATAACTTTTTCTAAAGACGCCTACGTGGCAAAACCTAAGCCATACATTCTTAAACCACACTTTTCACTATAAAACACTTAAAACCGTAGCTTTTTATAAGAAAAAGCATTACCTAATGGAAAAAAGTAAATTAGAAGATTTAAAAGAAGAAATTATTAAACTATCAAAATTAATAGATCAAAAACTAATGATTTTAACTAATGTTAATTGTAATGACACCGAATTCCTAAAATCAATACAAAATGATTTCTCTCAAAATCTTTATTTTACTATAAGTTTTATTGAAGGACTTCAAAAACCTGAAAAAACATATATTTCACACGGAATTTCTAAAAAATGCTACCATAGAAATGATTCCCCACATCTTTATCATACTTTTAACCCACAATTAAATTCTATAGTAGATATGCTTGAAGAAATTTTAGTATCCATAAAATTTCAAAGAAATAAGGAAAAAGAGGAACCTAATATAAACGAAATCAAACAGATATTAAATAAATATTTTCAAAAAGAGAATCCCAAAGAAGAAAATTTTTAAAATATAATCAACATAGCAGATTTAAAAGTAAAACCACCATTGAAATTATGAATATTGAAGAAAAATTAGAAGAAGTTACAATGCTTTTTAAACAATTAAAAATGGCTCAGGAAAATAATATTATGGAACAGGGATTTCAAATAGAAGAAGAATTAGTAAATTCTAAAAATATAGAAAATGAAGAACACATCCTAGATTATTCAAGTGACGAAGAACCAGCAATTCCAATACAAGTTAAAAACGAAGCTAGAACATCTAAGGATAGTCAATCTCAATTTAAATGGGAAACAGGTTTTGATAATTATGCTTTTAAAAATGGGTTTATAAATAAAGATTCAAAATATACAAAAATACCATCAAAATACATTCCTAAAATCCAGGAAATGGAAGGAGAAATAATGCTTGATTTAGACTGTAAAAAGAATGAAAAAGAAATTTTCGAAAATTGGTTGAATTCCTTCTTATTAGAAGCCTTTACTAATCCAAAACTTAGTGAATTATCTGGAAGAGATATTTGGAATTACATAGGGTTTCATACTAAAGGAACTATAAGAGATTATATGACATCAATAGAAAACCAAATAATAGAAGAATTAGCAACAAAAACAACAGCTTATGACAAGATATTACATATAATGATGATTCTATATAAAGAATTTTTTGAAAAAAATATTATAGATCATAGACAAGAAGTCTATAATAAGGAATATCAAGAAGCAAAAAATCATTTAGCTAATATTCAGATATATGATTTATGTAATGTGGAGTCTTATATATGTGAATATAGAATACATTATTACAAATTAAAAGAAGAAGATAAAAATCATTATCTTAGTATGTATATAACAAAACTTCCATATCCTGCTAATGAATTTATAATGGGAAGATTTATAAGAGAAATAAATAGGGGGACAATTGAAAATAATTTTGGTGGAGCAACCTCTGCAATAAGAGAGGAAATAAAAGAACGTTGTATGCAAGAAGCGACTCAAAAAAGATTTACAAATATAATTAGAATTTGCTGTCAGGATAATGAAGAGATACCCCAAAAATATGGTCTTAATAAAAATTTTCAAAGAAAAAGAAAATATCAATTTAGAAAAAGAAAATACTATCCAAACTGGAGAAAAAAGAGGTATTTTAGAAAAAGAGATAACAATAAAAATAAAAGACAAAAAAGTGACTATTGCCCAAATAAAAAAGAAAATTGTAAGTGTTGGTACTGCCAAGAAGAAGGACACTATGCAAATGAATGTCCAAAAAAGAAGGATAAAAAAGATCTTACCAAACAAATAGAAATTGCTAAATCTTGTTTCATGGAACCATTAGAAGAATCTGATGATAACCTAGACTATATTTTTGAATATGTCTCAGAAACAGACTCAGAGACTGAGTAATAATGCCACATTTATTACTATAAAAATAACAGAAAAATTTATAAATGCTTTCATAGATACTGGAGCAACACAATGTTTTGCTAATACAAATATAAAACTTGATTGGAAAAAATTAAAGAAACCATTAAGAGTTAGAATAGCTGACAAATCAATACATAAAATTGACCAAAAAGCAGAGATGGCTGAGATTTTTATTCAAAATTATAGGTTCATTGTTCCATCTATATATATGTTAGATTCTGGAATGGATTTTATCATAGGAAATAACTTTTTAAAGCTATATCATCCATTCATTCAAGAATTAACATATATAGTTTTAAAAGCTCCACACGATTCTTCAATAAATCAAAAATCAAAACATATAAAAATACCAACTACTACTATAGATAAGATCTTAAAATTTAAAATATTTTCTATATTAGAGACATGTTATTTAAATTTATACTTTCAGATAAATATTCCAAAAAATAATCTTGAAATAAAGATAGAAGAACTATTGGATGAAATTTGTGCTGACAATCCTTTAGATATTAAAAATACAAATAATGAATTAGTAAGCATTAAATTAAAAGATCCTACAAAAGAGATAAATGTTCCAAATAAAATTCCTTATTCCGCAAGAGATAGAGAAGATTTCTCATTAGAATGTAGAGATCTTTTGGAAAAAGGAATTATAAGATTAAGTAAAAGTCCTCATGCGGCTCCAGCCTTTTATGTCGAAAACAATAATAAAATTAAAAGGGGAAAACGAAGAATGGTTATTAACTATAAGAAGATGAATGAAGCAACTATTGGTGATGCTCATAAACTTCCAAGAAAAGATTCTATTTTAAAAAAAATCAAAGGAGCAACTTGGTTTTCATCCCTTGATGCAAAATCAGGATATTGGCAACTTCGTTTAGATGAAGAAACAAAGAAATTAACTGCTTTTACTTGCCCAACAAAAGAATCTACAAGTGTGTTGCTCTATGAATGGAATGTATTACCATTCGGTTTAAAACAAGCCCCAGGTATTTATCAAAGATTTATGGAAGAAAATCTAAAAGAGTTAAATGAATTTGTCTTAGTGTACATTGATGATATACTAATTTTTACAAAACAAGATAAGGAAGATCATCTTCAAAAATTATTAATAGTTTTAGAAAGATGTAAAGAAAAAGGATTAGTTCTTAGTAAAAAGAAAGCAAGAATAGTAAAACAAGAAATAGAGTTTCTTGGATTAATTTTATTCACTCAAGAAAAGCTAAAACTTCAACCAAATATTCTAGAAAAGGTAAATTTATTTCCTAATAAAATAGAAGATAGAAAACAATTACAAAGATTTTTAGGGTGTATAAATTATATTTCTGATCAAGGATTTTTAAAGAATATAACAGAATACACTAAAAGCTTATTTCCAAAAATAAGTACTAAAAACGAATGGAAATGGGATGAAAAAGATAGTATGCAAATCCAAAGAGTTAAAGAATTATGTGAAAAACTTCCAGAACTTTATATTCTAGAAGAAAACGACTACTTAATAGTAGAAACAGATGCTTCAGACATAACCTGGTCAAGATGTCTAAAAGCTAAGAAAGCTATAAAAAGTTTGGAACAAGAAAAAGAATCACTAGATTCTAAATATTCCCCAAAGGAATTACTTTGCAGGTATATTTCAGGGACTTTTACTCTAACAGAACAGAGATATACCACTCATGAAAAGGAAACTCTAGCAGCAATTAAATCTCTTAAGAAATGGAAAATTGATTTACTATCCAGAGAATTTACATTAAGGACAGATTCAAGTTACCTAACAGGTTTCATACGATATAATTTAAAAGTTGATTATAATCATGGACGATTGGTAAGATGGTAATTATTTTTGTTACAATATCCAATAAAAATTGAATATATTAAGGGTGACAAAAATGTTATTGCAGATACATTAACAAGAGAATGGAGTTCGTCTACAATGCATTAGATCAAGAAATTCAAAAATATGAGCAAGAACTCGAAAAATGCAAGCATTGCCAGCAAATAAGGGCACAGATCCAATCCCTCAAGAAGGCCATTGAAACAATGAAATCAACACAACAAGCAAAACCATCAGAGTTCAGCCAGCTAAACATGGTGGACAAATCAGGTGAAGAAAAAATTTCAGAAAATAAAACAATTGCTGAAATTATTAAAAAATTCACCCAAGATAAAAAATATCATGTAATTTATAATGGCCCTATGAAAGGTGTATATGATGCCTGGGAAAAAGCGGCACCATTCACACATCAATCAAGGATAATTCATAAAGGAGGGTTTTTAACACTGGAAGAAGCAAAGGAATCCTTCAGGGAATATGAAACTCTCCATCCAGAGCAAATCCTAAAAAGAGCATATAAAGCTCCAATTCAAACCCAGAGAACAGGGATAATTAGAAACATTCCTACAAGGGCTGAAATCAAGGAAAAGAAAAGGGTCTGTAGATCAAATCTCAAAGAAACCCTTAACATAGTCCTGAATTGGACTGAAGAAAAAAGGGCAATTTTGGGATATTATCCTATTGCCAAAGAACAGCTAACAAAGCTGGTTATATTTCCAGATGCTTTCCCATCTGACACCTATCAGTTTTTCCAGTATGGATTAATTGATACAATTTTAATTTTTAATGATCTAAAAATTATTAGTGAGTTTCCTGCAGGATTCGTTGATGCAGTAAAGAGATTTAAAAATATGATTGACAATGTAAATCCAAAGGATATATCCCTAAAATTTACAAACAGTCAACCTGTAACACTCTCACTATCAGAAGTCACGCTTCCGGCTATGCTAATCTGATAGAAAGAAGTATTATGACTACTTTACATACTAAATACTAAAATAGGAGCCTGTGACTCGACACTGTATCGCTGATTTCTTTGAAAACCGAAAATAAATACTTTATCTTAAGAAAAAAAATACAAGCAGGCATAGAATCATATACAAGACTCCTTACATAACAATTTATAATATAATATACATATAAAACATACAACACCTATCCCTCTTACAAACTTGTACTAAGAAAGACGAGGGAAGAAAATAATCTAATTAATACAACATATAAACCAAACGCAGTATAACTCTTCATAATGCTTCATCCGGTTCCTGAAAAGGTACAACTGTAGGGGGGTGAGAACCTAACCACATGGTCTCACCACAGAGTTTCAAAGTTGTCATAAGAAGATATTTAATAAGAAAACTGTTTTCAAGCTCAGTGATTATCATTGCTTTATGAATCTTTTAAAAAGCCAATAGGTGATCGTTCAAAACTTTAAGAAACAATAATCTTTCAGAATTCCGAAACCTTTCCTTTCTTATAAGAAAATCTCAATCAGAAACCAACCACGCAATCAAACAACACAATCATTAATTCAGTACCAAAATTCATTCTCAAATGTAGCACGCCAGGACAAACACAGGCAAGACAGACAAGGAAAACACAAGTAGGTAGCAGTTACAGCAAATAGTTCAAATAGCAGTTAAGGACAGTTTAGCATTTAAGCAAACCAAAACAAGTTCAAACCCAAACAAAGCATACAAATGCATATGATGCATGCCTGTCCTATGGCTGATGAGGCTCATCTGTCGGTTATCCAGCCAACCCGACAAGTCTGAATTGTCCTTAGACTGTCCCCCGACGTGCATCCCCAAGAGTCTATGCATAGCTTTTTCTCAAATAATCAATATTGCTCAATGGGGGTAACATTCCCGGGAATTTATATAGTGCCCGGTCACACTTACGTCGTAGGGTCAACAGAGTATCGAGTTTTCAACCTGGTACACGTGGTGGCAAGCCATGGTACTTTATCCAGGGAACCTCGTATCTCAGATAATTCAATTTCATAAGCCATATAAATAATTCATTCAACATTCATCAATGTTTAAGTCATTCTCAACATCATCATCATTCATCAATCCATATCTCATTTCCAAATTCATTCAAAATCATGTTTCAAAGAAAATCCTCATTGTCCTTCTTTCCATTCAATTCACTAACAATTCCCAATCCAAAACATAACTCTTCCTTTGATAATTAAAGTAATCTTAAATCATATAATGCTTAAAATTAAACCTTTTAAAATAACTACTTCTAATTTTATAAAATTTCGGCAGCATCTCCTCTAAAACTCGGATTCTACCACCCTTTCGGGTCCCATCCAAACATTTCTCAAACCTTTTCTCAACCATTTCCAAATCTCAATCATTTTCCAAAATTAAACCAATTCCAATATCAAATTATTTTCAAAGCGAATCAATGGCAATAATAAATCTCTTTTTAAAATCAAACTAGCTCAAATACTAAATCATTTATAAATTCAGACTAACTCAAAATCAAACCATTTCCAAAATTAATTCATTTTCATATTTCAAATCATTTCCAAAGCCGATTCGTTTACATTCTCAAACACAGCTTCAAAACCAAGAAATCCACTTTTCATAATAAACAAATAATAACCTTTTAAACTAATTTCCTTTCAGCAATCACAGACTACCCAAGCAATCAAGCAATCAGCCATTCAGTTCAGCAAACAACCATATTTATAAGACAATCATAATCGCAGACATATGTTTCTCACATTAATATCTATTTATAACAACTCTGTAAGATAAAATAAATTTTAAGAAAACCCCTACCTCGATGTCTCAATCGCACAATTTAACTCAATAATCCCCTTTATCCCCAGTTCATGGCAGCAGCAGCGATCTTAGCAGCTCCATTATCAATTATGAATTTGCAATAGATAAATCGACAGTGGCTAGTGGCTAGAATGGAAACATATTTCTGTAATTAGAGTAAGGGTGGCACAAGGAAACCAAATAGCAGTAGGATAAAGGCAGAAACATTATAAATTTTAGAATTAAAGGAGTTGAAATTAAAATGGGAAGAATAGTGCTACCGGAGACAACAACATTCAGTAGTTCCAAACAAGGGCGGCAGCACCGAGATATGACAATAGTGACTCTGGTAAATTAAACGGATCAGAACTAGCTGCGTAAATAAAATGGCACAAAGAAGAATCAAAGCTATCTTACCCATGAACTTACCAAGATGAAAAGTAGTGGCTACAACGTCTCTCACTACAATCAATCAGCAGCCAGGACACAACCAGGTTCATCACCCAAACATGGCAGTAACTGCAAGCTCCGGAACACCGATAGTAACAGCAGCAGCAGTAGAGGTATCCATCGCCACCTTCTTCCTTTTCTTGCTCGGACTCCTCCCTGCGGCGAACCCAACAGCAGCAACAACTTCTCACAATAAAGGTAAACTTAAGGGATGAAGAAGCTGAAGCAGGGTTTGGGCTTACCAACAGATACAGGCTTGAAAGGCACTTTCCGGCGCCAGCAGCGACAAGGAGCTCCGGCAACGCAGCAGCCACGCGAGCAGAACGACGGCGAGCCCATCAACGCGGCGGCGACGACAGCTCCGCGACAGTTTCCTTCGCGCGTGTTCCCCTGTTCGCGACTCAAACAGCGGCGGATCTGAAGATGATAACACGTGGTGGTTGCAGCGGCGTTCAGACTCCAGCGACGGCGTGTAGTTCTGGCGGCGATAGAGGCGCGAATGGCGGCGACGGGCTTCATCGCCGACAGCGGCAGCGACTGGCGCAAGGATGGCGGCGCTACGACGACGACGTGAACGCGTACCGCAGTGGCGGCGATTTCTTCCTCTCAACTCACTTTTCTTCTTCTTCTCCCTCTCCGCTTCTCTTTCTCTCGTCACTCGCTTTCCCTTTCCTCCTTTCTCAGTTCCCCACTTCTCAAGTTCCCCCTGCCTTCCTTATTTTCCCTGTCTTTTCTTATTTCCCCTTTCTTCCCCCGTTTTCCTTATTTTCCCTTTCTTTCCTTATTTCCCTTTCTCCCGTAGGTTAGATTAAGAAATAGGAAAGTGAATGACAGTAGGGTTAAGTTAGGGGGGTTCGGGTTTGATTTAATTAAAGTTAAGATTAGGGTAGTTTAGGTAATTTTAATAAAATTAGGGGTATAGAATATTAATTAAAAATCTAATTTAATCCTTTAGAATTATTTGAAAATGTTATTTGATTATTAATTTAAAATTAGATTTAATATAATTAATTTTCTTTATTTATAAAATTAAAGTATTAAATTATAGAATCTCTATTATTTAACTAAATTATATAAAATCTTTATTCTTTTACAACTGTTAAGCTGCCTAATTTAAATATAGAAAATTATTCAATAATTATAATATTAAGTAAAATTTTTAATTTAATTGTCAAAATTTAATTTAATTATTTTTAATAAAATATTTTCTGAGAATAAAGTCTTTAATGAATAAATAAATTAAAATTAACTTATGATAATATTTTTTGAAAATCATGGGTCTTACATCCTACCCACCTTATAAAAATTTTCGTCCTCGAAAATTGATATAAAATAAAGGAGATTTCTTATTACTTCACTCTTGAACTTATTTAAAGAAGCAAAAAGTCCTCATTATATATATATACATATAGTTTCAAATGCCAGGATTTTCATATGGAATAAAAATATAAAGGATATAAGTGTGATGTGAAACAAGGTTACAAGATAGGCTTGATGCACAATAATATGTTTCATACGTGTGATGGTAAAGCAAGGCGGCAAAAGGCTATAAAACAAGCTGGGGTTAAAATGATGTGCTTAACGTCCGCATACTAATCTTATATCAACTTCAGAGATTTAATTATTCAAACTTCAACATAACTTATCTCCACTATTCTTAATCGTACTTCATTGAGCAACTCATCCGAAAGGTTCTCAACTTTGTTAAACACTTTGCAATCTTTACTACTGGTTATAAGTCTCACATCAACAAAATTCTTTCACATAAAACAAGGTTTCACAACTCCCTAAGATGTCGTACACTTATAAGTTTCACCTTTTGCATTCACCAAACGTGTCCTAAAGGACTAATGTGTCGTTTACTAAGTCTAATGGTCGCACAAAATGCCAAAACTAATCTCGAGTATATTCAGAAGGATAGTAGACTATAGAAAAGGAAGAACAACGACAAGGACCGTGTTCGCGAGAATTTGAAAGAATTGCTGAAATCACAAGTAGACAAGGATGAACGAGTAATAAAGAGTGCTGGAAAAAGAGTCAACTAATAACTTTATGGGTAACTCTTGAATCGAAGGAATTTGATAAGACCAATAAGATGAAAAACAATGCAGTATTTTGAAACGAATTCAAGCTGAGTCAAGTAAATATGAGGTTTGCAGAAGAAGAATATCCAAACCAAAGACAAAGTTTATAGAACTCAAGAGTATGGTAAAAAAAAAATATTTTCGAATGCATTGTTCGTAAAGAATGGAAACTTAAGGGAAAATCATTTCATGTTCTGAAAGAGAAAATGGGTAACAAACATCCTTCAAAAGAGTAATAAAAGCGTAAATGTGGCATTATTTCAATATAAATTCAAGTGTAAATAGATTACACAAACTTTGTAAATGGAAAGATTAATTTGGCTAAGAGCAAAATTGTATTTTCTCTTCTTTTTCAAGCATGTATGAAAACTACAATCTTGTTGGAAGAAAATCTGAGATAAAGTTTTACTCATAAAAGAAAAGATGATGCATTACAATCGAACATGTTTAAATCACATATAGAAATTTTCAAAGTATAAGGTAAAAGAGTGTAGACTGAATTGAAAGTGATTTTATTAAAACTTCAATAGACGGTTATATCGCCCCAAAACAAGTTCAAATCACACCAAAGAGAGGCACTGCTCAAGTAAAGCAATTCAAGTCAGGGACAACTTTGCATAAAAATAAATCAAAACTTGTTTAAAAAAGTTTAAAACAAAACTTCAATAATATACTTGAAGTCACAACTTTATAAGGATGTTCAATAATATTAAGATGTGCTAAAAAGGAAACTAACTCATTTTAAGAAAGAAACTTAAATTAAAGGATTTCAATTAGAATTCATAAAGCATGTCACTCATAGAAACGAAAAGCTTAAGAAGAAACTTAGCAACTTAAAAAGTTGATTCAAAACTTAAATTTCTTCAAAAGAATTCAAAACCTTTTCAAAAATGGTTCAAAACAAAATTCTGAAAGTATACTTGAAATAACCACCTCGCAAGTATCATTTAAGATGATCACAATGTGCTTAGAACGAAATCAGCCCATGAAAGAAAGGATCTTTAAGTTAAGAGAATTCAAACAAGAACTCATTGGGTGTGGATTATCAAATGAGTTTCCAATTGGTCTAAAGGAATACAAAACGCGCCAGGAAGACAACTCAATCAATAGAAAATTCTCAAGAAAGAACCTTTGACTAAAGAAAGACAAATAAAAGGACAATGGTGCATTAGATGGAAACGAATTCAAGTTGACTCAGATGAGAATGAGATTCACAAGAAATAGAAAACTAAGACTAATGGTGACGTTCAAAAAAATAATAAAAGAGTAATTAAAAACAGAATCAAATATGACATCCATAGAAATAAAAAGTTTCAGGAAGAAATTGGTCCATTCATGAGAATTAAGACATGAGTCCAACATATATATTTTTTTTGTAAGAACAACAATTGCATAAATAATATAGTATGCTAAACCAAATTTTAAAAAAAAAATAATAATAATAATAAATTAGGTGAAGCTTACCAAACAAAACCAACTGGAAAGAGACAAAAACCTTTCTTTGAAAAAAATATTTAAATATATAGTTAAATAAGGGTATTCGTAAAAACTGTAATAAGATTGTAAGAAAATCAAATTGTATTTAAAGTATATATGCATTTCCATAAACCAGTGAAGAAGCAGGAGACGTATTGGAAACCACTAGTTTTAAACTGTATAAGAAACTTTCAATGTTTATATAAAGAAGTATCTATCAAATTAAAAGTGGTTGTATATTTCAAATCAAAAACGGTTTTGTTAAGATTTAAAGAATGGCTGTAATTATCATCGAATAAGAGAAAAACTAAATTACAATTTGTTTACAAAAGACTCAAAATATGAACTTAAAAAGGGGTCCTACATCAAAACAGATTCAGATGTATATAAAAAAAATACATGATTCAAAAGGAAGTGCCTAAATAAAGAAGGTAAATACACCAAGGGTTTTAAACAGGCATATGCAGTTAGGATCAAACAAGAGCGTACGTGAACAAGAGAGTAGGATTGAAAGATAATATGTTCACTTTCCAAGAAAAGTATCGCAGACAAGAACCTTAGATCATACCAAGCAGGAATAAGATACGTGATATTCGCAAAGTTCAAGACACCTAACCGAGTAACCTCAAGAATTAACTCCTAATGTTCCCAAAACCTGCGATTCACATTACCTATGACTTGCATATTGTCTATGATAACCCATTGGTGCTTCCATATACATAATTCACTAGTGTTAAGCTGGCCAAACTTAATACCAGGAATTATGCAATGCAAGACTAATGGCATTAATCAATAGACCGTCATGTGCATAAAGCTATAATTCTCGTTATTCAAACAAGACCTATTACATGACAAACTCTCAGAGTATGCAATTGAAGCATAATCAGTCCATTCCCAAGGCTCTACAGGAAAGACCGCTCTGATACCATAATGTAACACTCTCACTATCAGAAGTCACGCTTCCAGCTGCGCTACTCTGATAGAAAGAAGTATTATGACTACTTTACATACTAAATACTAAAATAGGAGCCTGTGACTCGACACTGTATCGCTGATTTCTTTGAAAACCGAAAATAAATACTTTATCTTAAGAAAAAAAATACAAGCAGGCGTAGAATCATATACAAGACTCCTTACATAACAATTTATAATATAATATACATATAAAACATACAACACCTATCCCTCTTACAAACTTGTACTAAGAAAGACGAGGGAAGAAAATAATCTAATTAATACAACATATAAACCAAACGCAGTATAACTCTTCATAATGCTTCATCCGGTTCCTGAAAAGGTACAACTGTAGGGGGGTGAGAACCTAACCACATGGTCTCACCACAGAGTTTCAAAGTTGTCATAAGAAGATATTTAATAAGAAAACTGTTTTCAAGCTCAGTGATTATCATTGCTTTATGAATCTTTTAAAAAGCCAATAGGTGATCGTTCAAAACTTTAAGAAACAATAATCTTTCAGAATTCCGAAACCTTTCCTTTCTTATAAGAAAATCTCAATCAGAAACCAACCACGCAATCAAACAACACAATCATTAATTCAGTACCAAAATTCATTCTCAAATGTAGCACGCCAGGACAAACACAGGCAAGACAGACAAGGAAAACACAAGTAGGTAGCAGTTACAGCAAATAGTTCAAATAGCAGTTAAGGACAGTTTAGCATTTAAGCAAACCAAAACAAGTTCAAACCCAAACAAAGCATACAAATGCATATGATGCATGCCTGTCCTATGGCTGATGAGGCTCATCTGTCGGTTATCCAGCCAACCCGACAAGTCTGAATTGTCCTTAGACTGTCCCCCGACGTGCATCCCCAAGAGTCTATGCATAGCTTTTTCTCAAATAATCAATATTGCTCAATGGGGGTAACATTCCCGGGAATTTATATAGTGCCCGGTCACACTTACGTCGTAGGGTCAACAGAGTATCGAGTTTTCAACCTGGTACACGTGGTGGCAAGCCATGGTACTTTATCCAGGGAACCTCGTATCTCAGATAATTCAATTTCATAAGCCATATAAATAATTCATTCAACATTCATCAATGTTTAAGTCATTCTCAACATCATCATCATTCATCAATCCATATCTCATTTCCAAATTCATTCAAAATCATGTTTCAAAGAAAATCCTCATTGTCCTTCTTTCCATTCAATTCACTAACAATTCCCAATCCAAAACATAACTCTTCCTTTGATAATTAAAGTAATCTTAAATCATATAATGCTTAAAATTAAACCTTTTAAAATAACTACTTCTAATTTTATAAAATTTCGGCAGCATCTCCTCTAAAACTCGGATTCTACCACCCTTTCGGGTCCCATCCAAACATTTCTCAAACCTTTTCTCAACCATTTCCAAATCTCAATCATTTTCCAAAATTAAACCAATTCCAATATCAAATTATTTTCAAAGCGAATCAATGGCAATAATAAATCTCTTTTTAAAATCAAACTAGCTCAAATACTAAATCATTTATAAATTCAGACTAACTCAAAATCAAACCATTTCCAAAATTAATTCATTTTCATATTTCAAATCATTTCCAAAGCCGATTCGTTTACATTCTCAAACACAGCTTCAAAACCAAGAAATCCACTTTTCATAATAAACAAATAATAACCTTTTAAACTAATTTCCTTTCAGCAATCACAGACTACCCAAGCAATCAAGCAATCAGCCATTCAGTTCAGCAAACAACCATATTTATAAGACAATCATAATCGCAGACATATGTTTCTCACATTAATATCTATTTATAACAACTCTGTAAGATAAAATAAATTTTAAGAAAACCCCTACCTCGATGTCTCAATCGCACAATTTAACTCAATAATCCCCTTTATCCCCAGTTCATGGCAGCAGCAGCGATCTTAGCAGCTCCATTATCAATTATGAATTTGCAATAGATAAATCGACAGTGGCTAGAATGGAAACATATTTCTGTAATTAGAGTAAGGGTGGCACAAGGAAACCAAATAGCAGTAGGATAAAGGCAGAAACATTATAAATTTTAGAATTAAAGGAGTTGAAATTAAAATGGGAAGAATAGTGCTACCGGAGACAACAACATTCAGTAGTTCCAAACAAGGGCGGCAGCACCGAGATATGACAATAGTGACTCTGGTAAATTAAACGGATCAGAACTAGCTGCGTAAATAAAATGGCACAAAGAAGAATCAAAGCTATCTTACCCATGAACTTACCAAGATGAAAAGTAGTGGCTACAACGTCTCTCACTACAATCAATCAGCAGCCAGGACACAACCAGGTTCATCACCCAAACATGGCAGTAACTGCAAGCTCCGGAACACCGATAGTAACAGCAGCAGCAGTAGAGGTATCCATCGCCACCTTCTTCCTTTTCTTGCTCGGACTCCTCCCTGCGGCGAACCCAACAGCAGCAACAACTTCTCACAATAAAGGTAAACTTAAGGGATGAAGAAGCTGAAGCAGGGTTTGGGCTTACCAACAGATACAGGCTTGAAAGGCACTTTCCGGCGCCAGCAGCGACAAGGAGCTCCGGCAACGCAGCAGCCACGCGAGCAGAACGACGGCGAGCCCATCAACGCGGCGGCGACGACAGCTCCGCGACAGTTTCCTTCGCGCGTGTTCCCCTGTTCGCGACTCAAACAGCGGCGGATCTGAAGATGATAACACGTGGTGGTTGCAGCGGCGTTCAAACTCCAGCGACGGCGTGTAGTTCTGGCGGCGATAGAGGCGCGAATGGCAGCGACTGGCGCAAGGATGGCGGCGCTACGACGACGACGTGAACGCGTACCGCAGTGGCGGCGATTTCTTCCTCTCAACTCACTTTTCTTCTTCTTCTCCCTCTCCGCTTCTCTTTCTATCGTCACTCGCTTTCCCTTTCCTCCTTTCTCAGTTCCCCACTTCTCAAGTTCCCCCTGCCTTCCTTATTTTCCCTTTCTTTTCTTATTTCCCCTTTCTTCCCCCGTTTTCCTTATTTTCCCTTTCTTTCCTTATTTCCCTTTCTCCCGTAGGTTAGATTAAGAAATAGGAAAGTGAATGACAGTAGGGTTAAGTTAGGGGGGTTCGGGTTTGATTTAATTAAAGTTAAGATTAGGGTAGTTTAGGTAATTTTAATAAAATTAGGGGTATAGAATATTAATTAAAAATCTAATTTAATCCTTTAGAATTATTTGAAAATGTTATTTGATTATTAATTTAAAATTAGATTTAATATAATTAATTTTCTTTATTTATAAAATTAAAGTATTAAATTATAGAATCTCTATTATTTAACTAAATTATATAAAATCTTTATTCTTTTACAACTGTTAAGCTGCCTAATTTAAATATAGAAAATTATTCAATAATTATAATATTAAGTAAAATTTTTAATTTAATTGTCAAAATTTAATTTAATTATTTTTAATAAAATATTTTCTGAGAATAAAGTCTTTAATGAATAAATAAATTAAAATTAACTTATGATAATATTTTTTGAAAATCATGGGTCTTACACAACCTATTTTTAATGAAGAAGAAGAATGCTTGGTTCCAGCACACCAAGTAATATTCATGTCCGTCTTCCCAGGAAATTTTCAACTAATTGATCAGATTCAAGATTTAACAATTTACAGTCATGAAGGAAGGCTAGCCAGCACATTAGCAAGGGTCTTTGAAAGAACTCAAAAAATAACGAAGGAATCTCACACAAGGATTAATTATAAAAGTAGAAATACTCTGCTTGTGTCTAGTAAAAGAAATGAAATTGAAGAAAGAGAGATGAGACTCTTGGTGGAATTTGAATCAGCATTCTACAACTTATCTGGACTTTTAGAAAAGCTCCCTGAAGGGATAAAGAGGAATCTCTGCTATTTGATAAAAGACAGAGAAGACCACAAGTGCCAGCTATGTGCCTCAGAGATATCTGAAGAAAGCAATAATGAAACAGAATCAACCCACATGATAAAGGAAGAAGACAATGCATCTGAAGGTCACATGATAAAAGAGGAGGATAGTGCATCTGAAGCATCTCTCAACATTATTGCATAGTGACGTAAGCACTTAGGTCATAAAGCACCAACAATGTAGCTGGTGTAAGATAACAAAACAATGACGTAAGCAATGACGTCATAAGAAGGGTAAGGATGGGAATTGTCCATCAAACCCAACTATTATAAATAGGTTGCTTAGGCAATTGTAGAAGCATCAGACAATAGAAAACAGAAGGCTAGGAGTACTCATATGCTAGGAGAGCAAGGAGGAAGCTGCCAAGGCGATTCTATAGTTTGAGGAAGAATTCCTTTAAGGAAAAATAATTCTAAACTCCCCTCTGGAGTTAGTATCTACAATCTCCCCTCTGGAGATAAAAACACCTTATGTAAAATATACTAAATAAAGGAAGTTTTTCTCCAGAAAGGTACATCTTCATCTTAGTCTTTAAATTATGAATTATTTAGAAAGTTTAGAATTAACAGAAGAATCTGATTATTATAGATTAACTGCTTTATTAGATAATGAAAAATAGGCTGTTCTAAAAACAGAATTAAATCTCAAATCAAATGAAAACTTTAATAAACAAAATCTCTTAAAAGAAGTTTTTAATAGAAAAAATATAATATACTATGGAAAAATTCAACTTGAAGCCGCTATAAAGATAAAATCCGCCAATGGAGAACTTGAAATAGCTTTGATAAATGATGAAGAATTGAGTAAACAGATTGAGAAAATTAAGGATCAACAAAAAAGATCTAAAATTGGATGGATTCATATTAGTACTATACAAGTCTTAATCAAATCTACATATATGAAAGGAATTAATTCACCAATAAGCTTAGCAATCTGTGACAAAAGAATTACTGATGACCCAATAGATCAAATAATCGGAATTGTTCATGGAAACTTGGCAAACGTAAATGTTAAATTCAATGCCCATCTTGGATATGCTATACCTTTATCAACTGAAAATCTTGGAAGATCTATAAGTTTGGCTTATAAATTTCACATAAAGAATCTAATGGAACAAGATGATGAACCATTTTCAATTACATATGCTATAAATTATGCTTTAACAAATAGCCATCATAGTATAATATTTAAAAATAAAGAAAGAATTTATGTCGATGAATTATTTTAGAAAATTGTAAAAACAGAAATACCAAAATATAAAGCTATTGAAAACCCAGTTCTATTATTAAAAGAACCATCAGGAAAATTAGTTTCATCGAATTTTCAAATAAGAGAATCTAAAATTAATAGCCCTTTAAGTTTATCTAAGTTAAAAATTAAAGAAGAAAATTCTGAAATAAAAGAATTAACAAAAAAGGTCGAAAAGTTAAATGAAACCCTAAATACTAAATTATGACAATAAATATATGTAACTTATCAAGACAAAAAACAAGAGCTCTTTGAAAGAGAAAATCGTTTAAATTATTTACAGTTTTCTGGAATAAATCAAAGGGCATTTGAAGCTCAAAAAATAATTTATGACAAGTTGAAAAGAGAAGTTGAAGAGCTAGAAAAATTAATAGAATCTCTGGAAAATAGTAATGAATCGATGATAGAGTTTGCAGAAATTCTAAAATAAATAATGAAGCATAAAAAGATTGAAAAACCAGAAAATAAAATAAAAAAAAGGGCGGAAAAAATAAAAAGTAAAATAAAGGAATATAAAAGGGAATTAAATAATCTTCAGATCGAAATTGATGACCTTATAATAAAAAGGATAGAAATAAAAATAAATATAAACAAGTTAGAATTAAACTTAAAAAATTTATAAATGCCTGGAAAACCATATTATGACTTAAAAGAATTAAAACTGTTGAAAGAAAAAATGGAGAATGAAGTTGAAAAATTAAAAAGATATTTAGAAACAACAGAAAGTGTAGAAATAAAAGAAGTTTTTGAGGATTTGAGAAATTATATTAAAGAAAAAGACAAACAGATAAAAGATTTTATATACAATAATCCATACAAAAAAGAATATTATAAACTAAAACAAGATTGAAAAACTATAAAAATCAGAATTATAAATCAAGGACTAATAATAAATAATCACACAAGAAAAATAGTAGAAATGGTCAATACTTTAGATTATAAATTTGCAAATTATTTAAATAAAGCACCACCAATTAAATCTATACAAATTATAAACTTATATGAAGAATTAATTTCGAAAAAGAAATTAAAAGAAAAGTCGACTGTAAAAAATTGGTATCAGAGCCAAGTTAACGATTAAGGGTAACACTTTCTCTTTAAGCAACACTTTTAGTGACACGCTTTTAAATCAATACCAACCACAAAATGAAAAACATCTTTAGAAAAAGTTGAAATTGGCAACTTTATCAAAGTGGCCCCTATATTAATATCTTAAACTATTTTCTGATTAAATTAATTTAAATATTATAAACCATAATATATTGAGTTAAATGATGAATATATAGATGTTAAGCTAACTATTTCAGTATAACTTTATGGTTTTTCATGCTAGGCAACGAGTATTTTGAATCTTTGAAAATTGGTCTCACTGAAAGAAAAAAAAAAACAGAGAGAAACTTGAAATATTATCGATCCGCTTCTGTCAAGATTAATTTCTAAAATTTTAATTGTTTTAATTTAATTTTTTAAATTTAAAAAAATATATTATATTAGTCTCAAGCACATTTTTTATTATTAAAACTCAACATCGTAAGTGATATAGTTTAGTTCTTGTCCTTAAAAATATCTGATAATAAAATTTTATGTTCAAAATAAATATCAATCATATCATAATTTTTTTAAGTTATAAAATACCTTATCCGTAACTCATTATCTGTATAAAGAACCCTTAAATCAATATTTAAACTGCATTCAAGAACGTGCTAGTACTCTACAACTTTATCATACCCACATTTTTTTTCATGATGGAACATAATGTCTATCAATACCTTCATTTGCATGATTGATTGAAAGGTATAGTTATCAATAGCACATCAAATTAAAAGATAGAGACAATCACATAGAAAATCTTTAGCATATTTACAATTCACCAACAATGTTAACATATGTCAATCATCAATTTCGTCTATATATATATATATCATTAGGTCTACCGAACTATTTTCAAAATATCTCATTCATCAATCTAAGGTGTGCATGAGTAGGGTGAAATCGAATTTGATGTGATTCAGACTCGACTCGAAATATATATCGGGTCTATTTATTAGATTCGAACCCAACCCTAGATCCGATGAAATCTATACACTTTCGGACCACGATTATATCGGATAAAAATCGGATAAAAACCGGGCCGTTAACATTACATTATTTTGATACCTTCTTATAAGCTAGCATGTGAAAATATCCAAATTTCTAAGACTCCAACCATTATTTGACATGGTAAAATTCACTTAGAAAAATATAACAAGAACCAACTCTTCTCTAAAATTAAAGCATAACCATAATCAATACTAATATTGTCTAATAACACTAAATATTTAAATCAATATAAATAACACAATATTATGCATTTTAAACATAAAACATTAACTTATAGTCTTATAATAACTAATAACATAAAATATTAAGGTTTACAATACTTAAATTCCACATAAGAATAGCCATCATCCATCACTAATAACACAAAATATTAATTGTGTATGATGATCGGGCCACCGGGCCGACTTCGAGTGACCCGAGCCATGGCCCGTATCCGACCCAAAATAATGACCGGGTCTATTTTTGAGATCCTTACCTGACCCTAAACCCGGTGAAATCACATCAAAATAGCCCCTAAAGTGTTCGGAATCGGACCGAGTCTTCGGATCGGGTCGAATCATGCACACTCCTACATCAAGCATTTAAAACAGAACACATATAAAAACCCTTGCACCCAATAACACAATAACTAAAACAAATCTTAACACAGACTCAAATTCAACAAAAATAGGATCAGAATAATGAAAACAGAAAAATATCATCGCCAAACATGTATACATTACAAAAAAATTACGATATTTTTTTGTCACTCGTCACTAACCTTTGAAAGCAGAGTTATAAACCCTTATATAGCTATATTCAACATCCACACGATTATACATACTCTCTAAAATTAATATTCACCCGCAAATAATTTCTCCTCCAACAACCACTAGTTACTTTTAGGCTCCATTTTAGTTAACTTAACTAAACTCCTTTTAAAAAATAAGTTAAACAATAAATGGCTATATTAAAAATAACTTATAAACAAATTATTTTGTATTTAGATTTTTAGTTTTAAAAGTACTTATTTTAAAAGAAATGTGATAAAAAAAATTTTTATCATATATAAATTCTTAAATAGTTTCTTAAAAAACTATAATTTTATTTTAAAAATTACACCAAACATTAATAATACTACTTTTCATTAATCAAAAGTTCAAAAAAGTTATTTTTAAAACTTCCCAAACAGATCCTTAATTATGGAAGAGAGAATTTTTTTTTTTTGTTTTAAAGTTCAGAAAAAAAAAAAGATGAAAAGTGATCAAAAGGATGGAGAAGTAATGTTTTATTTTTTCTAAAATCTTCAACCTTTTTTTAGTACCAAAATTTACTACGTCGTTTTTTCCTTTATAGTATGACAAAGATTAAGTCACGTCGCTCAGGTATTGAGTTTTGATGATAGAAAATATGCTTGAGACTATTGTGGTATATTTTTTCGAATCTAGAAGATTAAATTAGAGCAATTGAGATTTTAAAAATTATATCGATATAAATCACCAATCTCAAAAATGAAAATGAGCCTCATTTATAGAAAAATACTGATGATTATCAGTGGCTAAGAGAATGGGGGTTGAATCTTAACCCCTTTTTTGCTTAGTAACACTTGCTGGCCTATTGAGGTAACTTCAGGAGATTTTTTGCTTTTTGTCTCATACTCGGGCAAGATATATTCTTCAGTTTTATCTCCTATGCAGTAAAAACAGAAATGGAGTAGAAAGGAGAGAGAGAATCACACCACGAAGTATCCTGGTTCAGCTGTCAAGTGCAATACAGCCTACATCCAGTCTCCATCACAACAATGATGGAATTTCACTATAATCTTTATTGATTACATACACCAATTCTCCCTAGGAACTACCCTTCTTATTTGAGACAAGTCTAGAATCTAACCCCAATCCTGAACTTGATTTGGTCACCTACCAAGCTTTCAACTGCTAAGTGCTAACCCAACTTGCAAGGGGATTCCCACAGAATCATGAAATACAACACAGATGTATAAATGACCTCTAAGGACATCTATGACTTTTTCTTTTAATTTTATATACTCTGCCTTTTTCCGCTCTATGGATTTTTCTTACAAACCTCACTGTTTACTTTTTTCCATGAGACTCAAGACAGACAAAATTAAACAGAAAAATTATAAAATGAATAACATTGAAGGAGAAGGACTTCTGTTAGCTTAGGTAGCTATGAAGACACTGTGCTTTCACTTTTTTTCTTGCTTCAAGCCCTAACTGTTCTCCCTTATTTATAGAAGGGGAAGCCTCCACAGTTGAAACTTGTTGAACCAAGCTAAACTTCTTCTTCTTCATGCAAAACCGGTTCGGCCAGTGAGAGAGAAGAGATAACCGAATATAAAATCCAATATGCAATTACCTCTGGGTCTTCCTTGGTCACCAATCTTCATCAATCCGAGCTTTCCATCTTGACTTGTGCTTCAAGAAGGATTCCTAACCTTGATGAGTTTTTGATGATGACAGCTCCTCCTGCTCCAATTTCTGCCTCTTCCTCCACGTAGCTACAGTAGCTACCTCCTGTGGTGGTTGACCAAAAAGTAGAGACGAGCCGGCCTCCAAGGATCTTCTTTTTCTAACCGATTTGATCTTCTTCCATTTTAGGGTATAGAAGGCTTGAGATTACTTCACCACACCTTACCTTTTGTGGCAAAGATCTTAGCCACTCCACACTTCAGATTTTCTTTTACTTGATGCCATCATCACAGTGGCTTCATACTTGCTTCTAGCTTCTTCTTTTAGCTTCTGATATCTTGCATTAGCTTCCATCTTCTTCTCTATGAAGTGGCCGAGAGTTGTGAGAGAGAAGAGAGAGAAGATAGAAAACTTTTAATGTGATTTAAATGAGTAAATCAAAATGAATTAATTTACTTCTCCTTTTGCCTTAGGTATCGTGTAGCACTAATGATAGAAATCAAATCAATTACTGTTTCTCTCTCATGGTTCTAATGCAATTAATGTTAGTTGAATTAAATTTGGAATCCATCAAATGATGAGAGAGAGATCCGTTGGAAGCAATAAGCATTCGCTTTCTCTCTTTTCTTCATTTCGGACCAAGCTAGTTGGTTTCCAACCAAAATTGAATTGGGCTAATAATAATGATAGAAAAATCTGGCCCAATAACAAGATATTGCTTCAGCCATAACATTTAGAACATTTTTGCATAAGGTTGAATATTGGGCTTGCAATTTTTCTTTTCTTTTCGGCCCAATAACAAAATCTGCAAATAATCAAGATTATTAATTAGTAAATATGACATTAAAACTCAAATTAATATTTTTGTAACTAATAATGTTTGATCATCATCAATTTTAAATTAGAGTTTTCCAAACTCATCAAATACAAACTTAAAAAGCACACATTTTATTTTTCAGTGGATAAATACATCTTTAAATGAAAGTTTTATTTTTCATCATTCATGAAATTTTCTTCATATGATCATACTTGAAACTTTATGTGAATATTGAGTGATGGTTCTGCTTGAACTTGAGAAGAGGAGGGTTGAATCAAGTTGGCTTAAAACTTAAAGTTTCAAATTCTGTTTTAGCAGAAGCTTAAGTTGCAGGAGATTATTTTATTTTCTCTCGTGTGCAGAACAAATAAAGAGTATGAAAGAAGAGAAAAAGACCAGCATGTATTCTGGTTCAGATTCTTTGTGCAATGAATCCTACATCTAGTCTCCACCACAAACTATGGTAGAATTTCCACTATAATCCACTGATTACATTCACCAATACTATTGAATTACTCCCTAATTCAACTAGTATCTACCCCTAAACTTTCTTTACCAAAGATTAGCTACCCAAAGTGCTGTCCCAACTTGGAAGGGGAATCTAGACAGATTCTAACTCACCAAGTGCTAACCCAACTTGGCAAGGAGAACTAATTCTAATTCAACAACTCAATTACATCAGAAATCAGTGGCTCTTTCACATCACTCTTGCCTTTTCTCTCTTGGCTTTACAAATCACAAGATTAGTCTTTTTCTGAAAAACATAAAATGACACAAGACAGTCATAACAATGAAACTCAGAAATTAAGCTTGAGTAGAAGAAAAAGATTTCAGCTCCATGTATGAGATGATGCTCTAAGTGTGTGCTCTCTTTTTCTTGCTTTGAAATGTTGGAATGAGGCTACTTATATGTCTTCAGCTTGTCTTCATATTTGCCTCTTCCATTTTCTTGTTCTTGGTGCCCGTTGGAGCTGTCACTACTGGCATGCAGTCCTTCTTCATCATGCTCCACTAACTCTGCTGGATGAGGAGCTCGTCCACCACCTCTATCATCCTTTCCCTTGCTTTCTTTCTTGGCATGCATTCCTTTTTCATTTAGTTCCATTACCCCTGCTGCTACTGCTATTTGCAAGTTTGTGTTTTTGCTTAACCATAATCCAAGTATTTGCTTTGCTGATGTCCTTGGGTTAGTGGGGTGTCCTTGTGTCTCTTTTTGCTTTATTAGTGTCACACATGCCCTTGCTTTGTCCAGCTGTCCTCATTTTTCTTTTAGCAACTACATAAGCTTTTATTTGCTTAGTGGTGCTACAAAGAGGAGCTTTAGCTCTTTAAGTTGTTGAAGCATATGCTAGTCTTGGGTTGAAGCAGTATGACCTTGAGCACTTGGACCTGCATTTCTAAAAACACATATTAAACCACAAATAGGCTTTTAATCCAAATAATATTTGTCATCATATGTTAGTCCAAAATTAAACTAAGCTTAACACTGAGTATCATGAATTTCATTTTGTTATTAAGTTTCATTGCTTCAGGCGCATTTTGTTGGGTTTTTTCTCTTCTTTGTGAGGTCCAAACCCAACATTTTGAGGATGTCTCTTTGCATCCATTGTGCCACAACCCTAATCAGATTTTGGGGGTCATTGAGAGTGAGAGAGTGTAGCCACCAAAGTGAGAGAGAAGAGGGAAAACAGAATTTTCGTTTTTATGCAAAGCAGTAAACTTCAAATGGCAGTTTCTCATTTGTTCACCGTTGGATCGGCTTGAAATTTTAACTGCGTGTTCCTATCATCTTGTTCTTCATTCTGGTTGGTGGAGATATTGATTGGAGGTTTGCAGTGGGAGAAATTAGTTTCGCAAGAGAGAAATTAGGTTTCCCATTTTTTCACAGAGCAGCAATCTTTGAATAGCAATTTCTCATTTTTCACCGTTGGATCGACATAAAATTTGGACTGTAGATTCTTCACATTTTATTTTTCATTCTGAACGGTGGAGATTTTAATTGGATATCTGAAGAGGGAGAAATTGGCTTTGACAGCAGCTATATTTTTGGAGTATATTTCATCTTCTGGCTTCTCATTTAAAAGCTTTGGTACTTTGATGTTTTGGCTGGTTATATGTACATTTTTGTGCTTTGTTTGAGACTCTCTTGTACCTCATTTGATTATAGTGGAGCTATTTCATTGGTCTGGACAACCCGTGATTTTTACCTCTCACATTGAGAGGGTTTTCCACGTTAAAATCTCGGTGTGTTCTTGTTATTGCTTTACTTGCTATATTTGCTTGTTATAGTTGCTGTCATATTGTGTTGTGAGTGCTTTCATATTGTTCTTATATTGGATATTTGTGTCGTTTCCGCCATTAGGCTCTTTCACATTTCATGTTTAGAAAATAGAAATCATAAACTTCATTTTAGTTGAATTATTTTGCTTAATCTGAATGGGTTACTTCATAATTCAATTGTAGAATGTGTTCAAACAACTCGAGTGTACGAAAAGGTAGATATATTCAGCTTTGCGATTATCCATGGTTGAGTAGAGGGAAGAAATTGTAATCCAGCATTCTATAGAACATAGTTCCACTGAAAATAAAAATACTAAAGGTGTTACATTGTGACAAATATATATAGAGATGTAACTGTAAGAGTATAATAATAAAAAAACGGGTAGACAAGTAGAGGCAATCAGAGAAGATAAGTATTGAGAGGCTTTAGTGATAAGATTAGAGTTAATACTTAATTTCATCACTAGAATTTAAAGTTGGATTTAATTTAATTCTTAAAATTTTAATAGGCTTAAATTGAATTTCAAAATTTATAATTATAATTTATATTTATTTTTTAGTTAATTTCCGTTAATAATTTATTAATTTGGTATATTAATTTATTATGATTTAAATTCCTCTTTTAAAATTATAAAATTTTTAAATTGAACTTGTTATTGTTATTTTTGTGAAGATGTTGGAGAACTAATCAAACTTTTAAAAAGTCTAATAAATTTTAATCATATAAAATTTAGACAAAAATTTTAAATTTTAGCAAATTAACGTACAAAATAAACAGACCATTTACAAAAATCAGCTCAAAAATTAACGTAAATTATTATATATATTATAAATCTTAAAAATTAAATTGAGTTAATTATAATTTTAAGAGTTAATTTAAGTCTAATTTTAAATTTTAAAAATTAAATTAAATATTATATATCAAGTTATTAATATAATACTATTTTAATATCTCCTTTTAATTTGCATATAAAAAATATAGATTTAGAACAGTCGGATTAACGGAACAATTTGTCTCTCTTATTCTACATCAAACACTGAAAAGTATGTCATTCCTAACCTAATTTTCTTAAGTTCCGGCAATGAAGTACTATCTAATATAAAAAATTTATTAGTAATATTAATCAGTATTTAATCATCATAAATATTAATTATTTTAATTTCAACAAATAAATATTATTAATTTATATATATAAATTTTAATAAATATAAATATAAATTATTATTCATCAAATACTAATATTAAAAGATAATATTCATTCGCCATATATCATTATACTAATTTAATATAATGACTTATGACTATTGACTAGTGGTTTGCATGCGAGACCGGTATGCAATTTTGTGGTCGACTTTTTTTTATAAAAAAAAAATATTGGTGTTTTTCTTTTTGAAATGAGATTATTTGGTATAATTACATATAAATGAATTTTGTAAATAAAAAGTCAACTAGGGAGCATGTTGCAACACGTAGAAAGCGTGTTGGATATGTGGTGGCATCTTGGTCAACATGTGAAGAACGTGTTGGACACATGATAACATATTGGTCAATACAGAGACGTATTGAAACACATAGGAGACGTATTGAATGATTTTCACAATATTATAATACACTTCAAATATCAATATTTAACTAAAACATCATCTTCATTTTCATATTAAAAATAATTTCTGTAATTTTGTCACGATATATATTCTCGGTATCCTTGCCCTATTTTATGAGCTGTACTATTCCAACACGTCTTGTTTTCTATTTTTGTTGAATCTTCCATTAAATTTAATGGTGGAAAGTTTACTCATTGTATACTTTATTTTTTTTTCTTGTTTTGGTAAGAGTACATATACATACCTATAGGCTAGGTAGGTTCATGCTCATTTTCCTTGCATTTTAAAAGAAAATTATATATTATCTGTATTCATTTGGCATTTTAAAATTATATATATACTTATGGTGATGATGAATTCTAAGAATAAGTTACATAATATAACATCAATTTGATTTGGCCTGATTTAAAGTGGGGTTGGTTTGATAACTTTGACTCAATTCGACGTGCTTCAATTTGGAAAATTCTTATTTAGTATTTTTTTTAACCTAAATTTAAACACATGATTTTTAACCCTATAAGCAGTTCTTCTCTAATTAACCTTAACATAATTGATTTTAAAGATCCAATGGCTGCGTTCTACTTGTTAATTGGTATGATATACTTTGCTAGTCTAATTTAATCTGATTTGGTCTTAACTTTGGTTTACTTTGATATTAGCTTGTCAGAAGGTTTATGACTTTAGTTTAGTGTGTTATATCCTTCTTAATTTTAGAGCAATGCTACCATAATTAATAAATATTATTATTTTAGATCAACAAATAATCAATAATTTATTAAAATTTATATATATAAATTAATAAAATTTATTTATTAAAAATAATTTAATATTTGTATTATTTAAAGAATTTAATTAATTTGTACCTTAAAGACAAATTTTAATGTATTCAATGTATTGAAAACATATAAAAATTAATTTTTATAGTAAGTTTTATAAAATACACTTTTATAATATGATTAATTTATATTCTTAAGGTATAAATTAGCAAAATTTTTAATTAAGTAATAACTAAAATTACAAAAAAAATTGATGGACTCAAAAATTTCTCTCTGTGTGTCTATTACGTTTCCTCTTCGGTGCATCACTTTATTAGTCCCATGCAAATCAATAGTGACATTCTTGTACCTAACAGAAAACTAGAATTGGTTGACATGTATGTGAATATTTAGAAGTCAAAATTAGTTTAATTATGATTTGAAAATTAATTTTTTTGACTTATATAACCATACACTATTAGATATATTTGCAAAACTCTCTTGTTGTCAATATATGAAAATTATTTTTTAATATAATATAATTTTTAATTTTAAAAAATTATATACATAAAAAATTAATTATCAAATGAGTCATCGATTTACCATATATTTATGCATATTTAATAAAATGGTTCTATATAATTTTAAAGTGTATTTCATATTCTAAAATATAGCTAATTTTTTTGTGCAAAAATAATATCACTATTCTAAGAAACAAAAATTTTACGAATTAGTAATTTTTAATAATTTTAACTAGTATTTAGTAGCAAAAATATTAACTTATTTTTAATAAATAAATTTTATTAATTTATATGTACAAATTTTGATAAATGTAGATGCAATTTATATTGACTCATATATGTAAATTATGATAAATATAAGTATAAATTATGTATTTTTTACTATGATGCACGGATATGGATATTGACAGAGACATGAGACACAACTCGGCAACTCGGCATGGAACACGCCGATACAGAAATTATAAAATTTGATAAGATACGGGGACACGCATATATATAAAATATAAAGTATTTTTTAGATTAATTATAGTAATATTTTAATATTTTATTAATATTAAACATAAATATTTTTTTAATTATTTTTAATATCTTATTTTAATTATATAAAGTATTTAAAATATTTTTTATTTTAATAAATAATAATATATTATTTCTAAATTTATTTCAAAAATATATGTTAAGAATAAGATTGAAGACGATTATATATAATGATATTTAGGTGTGTTTAATTAATTAAGTGTGTCTAAATTTTTTTATTTTTTATTAAAATATAATTAGACACAATAAACACATATCGAACAAATATTACGTATTCCAAAAATATATGTACTTCATAATTTTGTATGCAAATCTTTATAAATACAAATATAAATTATTACTAATTAAATATTAGTCTGAAATGATAATATCTGCTTACAACATAGTATTTGAAAGAAAAACAATTTGCTGGAATATTTGGAAACTGGAACCCACAGTTAATATAATCAAATAATTTCTTATTAATAAATGGGATATATGAACACGGTATACATAGCAATTTTTTGACCCTGGTTTTCCATCCATGTTGGTCATAGTTTTCTGCGTGTGAATTGGGCACTTGCAGCTAAATTAGTTGGGTTCTGGATTATAAGCAAAATTGAATAAACTAGAATAATTTCTTTTTATATGAATATTAAAAAATATATTATTTAAAAAATTAAATCATATTTATTAAATATTTCATATTTATTCTCTCTTCTTTATTTTTCTCTCTTTTCCTTGATTGAATTACCAATAAAAAAATAATTAAAATATTCTTTTTTTAAAAAAATACTTTTATTTAGACCAATAAAATCTTAATCAATTATCAAGAGTCAAATTTCCGGACAGTGGTTAATTGGTTATTAATGACTTTTTCCGTCCCAAGAAAGGCATTGACTTTTCTGACCCAAAACACATACTAACACAATGGATTTCAATTTCAACGTTTTGAAATTTTCAGAACCAAAACACAATTCTCCAAATTCGTAATCACATTCTCACTATACAAATAATAAACCACTTTGCAAATCAAACTCCATTTTTGTTCATCTAACGAACAAAGAAAAAGAAATCAAACACAGATGAAAGAAGTTAGATTTTCGTGTTTCACTCTTGTGGCATTGATCATCATGTTCTTGAACCATGCAGACTCTGAGTCTCAGCTTCTTCATGATCAAGAACATCAAGTTCTAATGAGGATCAAGCATTACCTTCAAGACCCTTCTTTTCTCCGTCACTGGACCCCATCAAACTCCTCTCATTGTTCTTGGCCTGAGATTTCTTGCACCAACGGTTCTGTCACAGGAATAACTTTGGTTAATCTTAACATCAATCAAACAGTGCCCCCTTTCATTTGCGATCTCAAGAACCTCACACTTGTTGATTTCAGCAACAACTCAATTCCTGGGGTGTTCCCAAATTATCTCTACAATTGCTCCAAGCTTGAGTATCTTAATCTTTCTATGAACTACTATGTTGGTGAAATACCTCATGATATTGATACTTTGTCCAATTTGAAGTACCTTAACCTTAGTTATTCCAATTTCACCGGTGACATTCCTTCCAGTGTTGGAAATTTGAAGGAACTAAGGTTCCTTGCACTGCAAGATTGTCTATTCAATGGTACTCTCCCTGACGAGATTGGAAACTTGTCTAATCTCGAAACGTTGGATTTGTCCAGTAACGAATTGCTTCCGCCTTCGAGGTTGCCGTTGAGCTGGACCAAGTTGAATAAGCTGAAAGTGTTTTACATGTTTGAGTGCAACCTGTTTGATGAAATTCCTGAGAGAATTGGAGAAATGGTTGCATTGGAGAAGCTGGATTTGTCGCAGAACGAATTAACCGGAGAAATTCCAAGCAGTTTGTTCTTGCTGAAGAATCTGAATGTTGTGTACCTTTGGAAAAACAAGCTTTCTGGGGAGATACCATCCAAGATTGAAGCATTGAATCTGACCAACATTTCGTTATCAAATAATATGCTTACAGGGAAAATACCAGAAGATTTTGGAAAACTCCAAATGCTAATGGAATTCAAATTGAGCATGAATAACTTGTCAGGGGAGATACCACAAAGCATAGGGAGTCTTCCATCTCTAGTCGATTTTCGTGTCTTCATGAACAATCTATCAGGTACTATTCCTCCCCAATTTGGCCGCAACTCCAAGCTTCAATCCTTTCAAATTTCATCCAACAATTTTATTGGAATGCTTCCAGAGAATTTATGCTATTATGGTGAATTGCTTACATTAACTGTTTATGAAAATAGCTTGAATGGTGAGCTGCCAGAGTCACTAGGAAATTGTAGTACCCTTCAGAACCTGAAAATTTGGAGCAATGAATTTTCTGGTAACATTCCTAGTGGCCTTTGGAAATCTCCCAATTTGGTGAATTTCATAGTAAACCATAATAGGTTCACTGGTGGAATCCCTGAGGAATTGTCACCGAGCATTTCGCTCTTCGACATAAGTTACAATCAGTTTTCTGGTAGAATTCCGACTGGCGTGTCATCTTGGACTAATGTGGTAGAGTTTATTGCAAGTAAGAACTATTTGAATGGAACTATTCCTCATGAGTTAACAGAACTTCCCAAGTTATCAAAACTCTTGCTTGATCAGAACAACCTCACTGGGCCAATTCCTTCAGATATAGCCTCGTGGAACTCTCTAGTTACTCTAAATTTGCGCCATAATCACTTGTATGGACAAATCCCAGATTCAATTGATCCATTACCTGCACTTCTAGAACTTGACCTCTCAGAGAATCAATTCTCTGGCCATGTTCCTTCTCTGTCTTCAAGACTCACCAATCTCAATCTATCATCCAATCATCTGACTGGGAAAGTTCCAAGTGAATTTCAGAATTCTGCATTCGACACAAGCTTTTTGGACAATCCTGGCCTTTGCGCTGATACACCGGTGCTGAACATTACATTGTGCAATTCTGGCTCACAAAATTCAAGCAAGGACTCATCATCTTGGTCCCTTGCCTTGATCATAGGCCTTGTTTTAGCAGTCTCATTACTCGCTATTGTGGCGTTATTCTTGGTTATCAGATTCATCAGGAAAAGGAAGAAAGTGGATAACTCATGGAAGCTCACTTCATTCCAAAGGCTGAGCTTCACTGAATCAGATATAGTTTCTTCAATGACAGAACATAATATCATTGGCAGTGGAGGATATGGTACAGTGTACCGTGTCAATGTCAATGGTTTAGGCTTTGTCGCTGTCAAAAAGATTTCTGGTAACAGAAAGCCAGACCAGAAGCTTGAGAATTCGTTTCTCTCTGAAGTTAAGATATTAAGCAGCATTCGACATAGGAACATTGTGAAATTGTTATGCTGCATCCACAATGATGTTTCTAGGCTTCTTGTTTATGAGTATATGGAGCATAGAAGCCTTGACAAATGGCTGCACAAGAAGATCAAGCCATCATCATTATCTATTTCAGGTTCAGTCCAACATCATCAGGTTGCACTGAATTGGCCCAAGAGAATACAAATAGCCATTGGTGTTGCACAAGGATTGAGCTACATGCACCATGATTGCTCCCCGCCCATTGTTCATCGCGACGTGAAAACAAGCAACATACTTTTGGATTATCAATTCAATGCAAAAGTTGCTGATTTTGGCCTAGCAAGGATGTTGATCAAGCCAGGGGAACTTGCCACCATGTCAACTGTTGTTGGCTCATTTGGATATCTTGCTCCAGGTAAATCTTCTGTTACATTAGTCCTTAAATGATATATACCTTAGTATAATGTTGGCAACAATTGTGTCAAATAATTCTAGCTATGCAGCATTGATCAATCAACTTCTCTTAGTTGCTGTTGATATTGTTTTCCTTCATACTTGAAATGCAGAATACATTCAGACCACAAAAGTCAGTGAAAAGATTGATGTTTTTAGCTTTGGGGTGATCCTATTGGAGCTGACAACAGGTAAAGAAGCTAACTATGGAGATGAGCACTCATCTCTTGCAGAATGGGCATGGAAACACATTCAGTTAGGAAGCAACATTGAAGAGCTACTTGATAAAGAAGTCATGGAACCTATTTACATGGATGAGATGTGTCATGTTTTCAAACTTGGTGGGATGTGCACTTCAAAGCTTCCTGATTCTAGACCTACCATGAAGGAGGCATTGCAATTATTGCTACAAAGTGGTGAATCATATTCTTTTGGCGAGAGGAATAGTGTTGGACAGTGTGATGCTGTTCCTCTTCTTAGAAATTCAAAACGTGAGCATAAATTGGATATTGATGGTGACAAACTAGCTTGATTTTGTGATCAAGGTCAGTATCATCTAAGATATATAGGTATTCAATCATATTATGTGTACACCAAAAAAATCTGCTACATGTATGCAAAAATCAATCATTAATGTGTTTGTATATAAACACATATATTGTTTAAATCATTTTTAATGTGTATTTTATGTTGCAATATGTATTTTACACATGACAACTGATTTGGTGATTGATTTTTTATATACAAGTAACATGATTATTTGATATTTTGTTATTTTTTAATCTATCACTTATTTTTTTAGTATATTTTTAGATTAACAGATATGTATTTAATTTGTATTTAAATACATTGATCTACTGATATACTAAATTGGACAGTGATGATTAAAATAGAAGAAAGTATGACCCATAATGGCTTTTTGATACAGTCCTTAGTTGGTGCCAATTATGGAGTTGGAGTCAGTGCCTTGTTAAAAACATAGAACATAGAACATAGCTATAGGATAGCATGGTACATATAGATATATCAATAAGAGGAAATAAATCCTGCCGAAACTAAATAAAATCCTCTGTGTTGTATAATAACAAGATATTTAATGCAGAAAACTTGCTTATCTTTATTTCACAGCAGCAGTTTTTATTAAGGATATACTCCTTATAATTGTGCCATTTGAATGTCAATTTTTTTGGTTTCTTACTATTTTATTAATAAAAAAATAAAATAAGAGAAAAATTCAAAGAATAGTAAAATTTATTGTTTTTTATTAGTGTTTTAGTCATCGGTCCAATTTTTTTAGATTAGCAATTCAACAACATATTTTTAACCTACACTTTTAAACATTATTGATTAACTGTTAGTAAAAAATAATAAATTTCGTCGGCCATCCGTCTAATATTTTTCAAATTCACTAATATCACTATGACATTATCTAGTCGTCGCAATCTTTATATTGGAGATTTTAATTTTATGATATTTAAATATTCGTTATATAATTCTTCTTATCATTTTAACTTTTAGTTTATCCTAAATTATTTTGTTATGTATCACTTTTACCAAATAAGATTAATGACACAGCAGCAGCAGTAGTAGTAGCAGTATAAGTGCACCTTAGAGACGGTGAAATTCTAGAAAAAGAAAAAAAAAATCCACTTTCTGATATTTGATTTTTCCTTAAATCTAACACAATCTCAAAATAAAACTTAGAAAATCAAATGATCAAAATAATAAATTTTTTTTGTGAGATGTGTTATTTACTATTTCATACTATTTTTTAAATCATCTTTTTTATAAAACTTTTATTCTAAATTTCTAATATAACGAGGAAAGAAAATATACAAATCAAAGTATAGCATATAATTTCTTAAACTTAAGATAGACAATGAAAAGCTGCATGGAAAGTGGAAAATAGTCAAACATGGCGGATGCTTGTGCTTCGTGCAAGGTTCCGCCTTAAAAGCTGATGTGAACTGTGGGCTTGTAGTCTAATGTTGACCGCATAAAAGTATGCAAAATTAATAACATTGAACAACGGTGCAATCAAATGATTTTGTAGCAATAATTAAGAAATATTATATATATATATAATTTTTATATTATTTTTTGTGTATTTTTGTTTTTGTATATTAAATATGATGGGAAAAAAATGAAAATAAAAAAAATTGTGATATATGTCAATAAAAAACATATAAAAGAGATAAAAACAAAAATTGATATAAATATTATTTTTCATAATAATAATTGTGGTGATTGTTGCTTGATGTGTTATCTTTCTAGAATATGAATAAAATATATCTGTACTCACGTGGATTGAAGTGAGACTAGTATTTTCAATTTTCATACAAACCAATCTAGATAACCATTAATAGACTAGATTGGGATCTAACCCGATTGAATTTTATTTAGAGTTAAAAGTTTAGGAAAAGTTTTGATAGGAGTTATTCAGGAAAAAGAATTAAAAAAAATAGAAATAAACAAAATATATTTAACCTTTCCTAACTAATCTTTGTTTATAAGAAAGAAATAAATAAAAGATTAGTTGGGTGGTTGCCACTTGATTACTCTAGGTTCCTTTAACAACAGACAAGAAGCATAAAGCTAAAGAGTTTAACCACTGTCCAACAAAGAAGCCCCCAAAGCTTGAATCATGGAGTAAAGAAAGTATCACCAGGTTGGAAAAGCCATAACAAAATCACCTTCAAGGCTTGAAAGTTTTAAAATATGCTTAAATTATTAAGTGTTTTGGTTGCCCCTATAATATGACTAAACAATACTAATAATAAAGTTTACTTATCAGTTTTATTACTTGTTAACTACTTACAATCAATTTGATTAAAAACTAACTTTTAGCTATTTGTCCGCTCAAATAAGTATTCAAAGTTCAAATTGGCTAAAGACAAATACTTAAATGAAGCTTAGATCTGTAATAGTTAATCTTTGATTTATTAAAAGATAATTATTGAGAATCACCGAATGATTTGACTTGTTTAACTAAACTGTGATTTAACTATTCTTAATTACCATCATTGTTCTTCAAATAAAGACAAATACTTAAGAAATTTCCCGTGAGCACATTGGTCTATTAGCATAAACTAGTCACCAAAGAGTCCAAATCAATGGTCCAAGGGTTCACAAGAAAATAATTGGCATAAACTACAGTATAGTAAAAGTTAAAACTCTGATTTTGAAAGCTACTGATGAAGAACTGTGTTTCTAAACCAGGAAGAAAAGTCATTAGTGTTCATACAATAAATCCTCTTCACTCAGTAACACAAAGTGTGAAAACCATAAACAAATAATACAATATGCAAATTCTCTATCTTCTCTCTTTCTTCCTCTTCTTCCTCACATATGCAGCATCTCAGTCTTTGTATGAACAAGAACATGCAGTGTTGTTAAAGATAAAGCAATACTTTCAAAATCCACCAATCCTCAGTGACTGGACCTCAAACACTTCACACTGCCAATGGCCAGAGATAACTTGCACCAATGGTTCTGTCACTTCACTATCCATGATCAACTTCAACATAACTCAAACACTTCCACCTTTCATGTGTTCACTAAAAAGCCTCAAACACATTGATTTTCAGTTTAACTATATCCCTGGTGAGTTCCCAAGGTTCCTCTATGGATGCTCCAATCTTGAGTACCTTGATCTCTCAGGGAACTACCTTGTTGGTGAGATTCCTCATGACATAGACAGGTTGGCAAGGTTGAAGTTTCTTAACCTTGGGGCCAACAATTTCTCTGGGGACATTCCAGGTAGCATTGGGAATCTCAAAGAGCTGAGGAATCTTCAACTTCATATGTGTCTCTTCAATGGTACTTTCCCTGATGAAATTGGCAACTTGTCAAACCTTGAAACCTTGTATATGTTCACAAACATCATGCTCCCTCAAACAAAGTTGCCATCAAGCTTGACCAAGTTGAAGAATCTGAAAGTCTTTAGGATGAATGATGCCAACTTGGTTGGTGAAATCCCTGAATCCATTGGAGAAATGGTGAATTTGGTGGAGTTGGATTTAGCACAAAACAATCTGAGAGGAGAAATTCCAAGTGATTTGTTCAAGCTGAAGAATCTGAGCTTGCTTTATCTTTTCAAAAACCAGCTTTCTGGAGTGATACCTGGAGTTGTTGAAGCATTCAACCTGACAATGTTGGAAATTTCAGAAAACAATCTCACTGGGACAATACCGAATGATTTCGGAAAGCTCAAAAGTTTGACTCAGTTGTGCTTGCAAATGAATCAATTATCTGGTGATGTACCAGAAAGCATTGGTACTTTGCCATCTTTGACAGATTTCATCGTTTTCCAAAACAACTTATCAGGTAATCTTCCTAAAGACTTCGGCCGCTTCTCGAATCTTGAAACTTTCCAGGTTGCATCTAATAGTTTTACAGGAAGGCTTCCAGAGAATTTGTGCTATAATGGAATGTTAGTTGGTTTAACTGCTTATGACAATAACCTGAGTGGTGAGTTGCCAGAATCTCTAGGAAATTGCAATACCCTGCAATATCTGAGAGTTGACAAGAACAACCTTTCTGGCAACATTCCTAGTGGCCTGTGGACTTCCAGGAACTTGTCGACGTTTATGATAAACGAAAACAAGTTCACTGGTCAGCTTCCTGAAAGATTTCCTAACAATCTTTCAACATTGGCCTTAAGTTATAATCAGTTTTTTGGAAGAATCCCAGATAGAGTGTCTTCGTTGAAGAATTTAGTTGTGTTCAATGCAAGTAACAACTTCTTCAATGGAAGTATTCCAAAGGGGCTAACAGAGCTTCCACAAATAACAACTCTTTTGCTCGATCGGAACCAGCTCATAGGGCCACTTCCATCAGATATAGTTTCATGGAAGTACCTAGTAACTCTGAATTTGAGCCATAATCAAATCTCTGGAGAAATTCCAGATGCAATTGGCAAGTTACCTACATTAAATGTGTTGGACTTGTCAGAAAACAAGATCTCCGGGCAAATTCCACCACAAATTGCACAGATGAGGCCTACCAATCTCAATTTGTCCTCAAATCTTTTGACAGGGAGGGTTCCAAGTGAGCTTGAAAACATTGCTTATGCTACAAGCTTCTTGAACAATCCTGGTTTATGTGCTGATACTTCAGTGCTAGACCTTTCCTTGTGCAGGTCTAGCACTCGAAAAACAAAGACTAGTTCACCTTTATCTCATGCTATGCTTGTGAAACTGCTGGTAGCAGCCTCCTTACTAGCTTTCTTGTCAGTACTCTTGTTGATTGTATTTTATAGGAAAAGGCAGCGAGAATTGCGAAAGTCGTGGAAACTCACTTCCTTTCAGAGACTGAGCTTCACGAAATCAAACATTGTGTCTTCAATGACAGAAGAAAATATTGTAGGCCGGGGTGGATATGGTGCAGTATACCGTGTTGCCATCGAAGGTTTAGGCCATGTTGCTGTGAAAAAGATAAGGAACAGCAGGAAATTAGAGCCGAAACTCGAGAGTTCATTCCTTGCAGAGGTTGAAATACTGAGCAATATTAGGCATACCAATATTGTCAAGTTGCTATGCTGCATCTCAAGTGAGGATTCTCTGCTCCTTGTCTATGAGTATCTTGAGAATCACAGCCTTGACAGATGGCTGCACAAGAAGAGTAAGTCACCATCAGGACATTATGATATCCTTGATTGGCCAAAGAGATTGCATATAGCCATTGGAGCTGCTCAAGGTTTGTGCTACATGCACCATGACTGCTTGCCCCCGGTTGTTCATCGAGATGTGAAGTCAAGTAACATTCTGTTGGATTCTGATTTCAATGCAAAAGTTGCTGATTTTGGTCTGGCAAAGATGTTGGTCGACCCGGAAGATGTTGCGACCATGTCCTCAGCCGTAGCCGGCACATTCGGCTACATTGCTCCAGGTAAAAGGAAAAACTATTACATTGCTTAAGTTCTCTATTTCCATTTGGTACCATTACAGATAATAGGAAGTAATAGCATCATTTGATCCACATATAAATTATATAATTAACTCCACTTAAAGAAGACTTAGTTGTTGTAGTTGTATAGAGTCTATAGACATACATTTAATCAATATTTTGTTTCATAATTGTATTCTAGAGTATGCTCAAACAACAAGAGTCAATGAGAAGATAGATGTCTATAGTTTTGGAGTTATCCTTTTGGAACTAACAACCGGAAGAGAAGCAAATCAAGGAGAAGATGAGTACTTGTCTCTGGCCGGATGGGCGTCACAGCTTGTCGCTTTAGGAAGTAACATAGAAGATGTTCTGGATGAAGATGTTAAAGAACCAAGTAACTTGGAAGAAATGTGCAGCATCTTCGAACTCGGGGTCAAGTGCACTGCACCATCGCCAGCTAGTAGACCTTCCATGAAGGAGGTTCTAAAAACATTGCAAAGCTTCAGTGGTCCATTTGCCAAAGTAGAGAAGAATGTTGGTTACTATGATGCTGCTCCCCTTCTTAAGCATGAAAAATGGGAAAAGCAGATATATTGATAGGTGGTAATGAATAATGACAGCAAGGTAGATAGGCAACCCAATTTTGAGTACCCTCTCTAAATAGTCTTCCCTCCATTCTATTTTATCTGTCGCTGGAGAGTTTCACAGCGACAGATAAAAGGGAACGGAAGGAAAATGCAGAAAGGTTAATAAAATGTCTCCTAAAAAGGCTTGTTTTGAAGTCAACATAAGTCAGTGAAGCTTATAGGACATCTACATTATGACTACATGGAAGTGAGCATGAAATCAGCTCAAACAAGCAGTAGTTACAAGTAGGGGATCACTAGTAGTAGAAATGATTACATAGTTATGTAGCTTCATCTAATTAGACAAACCTTGTTGCTTGTGTTTACTTGTATAAAATGATGTCGGATTTTCTTTCTATTTGCTTCAGAAATATTTACATGCTCCTAAAACACATTTAGTGCTTAATTTAGAAACCGTAAAGATAGCTACGTTTCAATTGAAGGGAAGAAACAGTAAAGCACTTATTGTTAGTTTTTACAAATTCTTTCTACACATCCCTATAGTTTAGCAGATAAAAGTTTGTCTTTTAATCATATATGAAATTAGTGTATTATTTACAAATGCACTAAATTGGTAACTTAATGCAATTCGTGTAGCCAAAATAAATTTTAAAGCGACATCATAGTATTAATATTTATTTTCCAATGAAGATATAAGACATTATGAGAGTTAAGAGAAGACAGTGATGTGAATAAACTGTAGAATGAAGCTAGGGTAGACTTGTGGTGCATCATTTGTATGAGTTATATGGTATTTATGGCCATCTTGAAAGCAACAATGATCTATATCTTAAAGACTACTAGTGATTAGATACATTATTTTTCCAACTTACAAAATCAGTTAAACCGGCATTTATTTTGAAGTGAAGAAAGTATATCATGCCAAACATAACTAGATGTTGATGGATAACACAAGTTTTGAATCAAAATCCATAACCCTACAGTCTTCATGTAAAATGATAGTTAAGAACTATTAGATGGTTTGATATTTTTGACTAAACTACTTTACATAATATGTGTAACATCTTAGTTATCATCTTCATATGTGAGTAATCACCAATAAATTAAACCATCATTTATTATGTTGAAAACAAGGTTACATTGGCAAAAAGTAGAGTAATCAAAACTGCAGTTTACAATTAGGTCACTCCCTATTATTCCTTAACATGGGAGAGACAGACACTCTAACCAAAATTATTCCCCAGATAAACACAGCCCTATCCTTCACTTACAAGCTCTCTTGGACCTTTAATTAAGGCTTTGCTGCTACAATCTGTTGATATTATTTATACAAAAACAGAAAAGGAAGCTTAAATTACACTTGTTTATCCTTGGCATTAACCACATCTTTAGGACTCTGTGATTCCCAAATACTGGGAGTGTGAAGCTGCAAGGAGGGCTGCGCCAATGCCAGAGCCGTCATTGGAATGCTCCATAGCAATGGTCTCACCTACTTCATCTCCCAACAACTCTTTCACTGTACTCTCCAAGCAATTTCTGAATTTAGCATAGTGTTCAAACAATCCTCCATCCACTGCTATCACTGTTCTTTGTTTTCCCCCATCCTTGACAGTGTCTCTTCCTATTTTCTTAAGGATGCCTACCATGCTAGCGGCAGCCAGTCGAGCCCCACGAGTAGCAACAATGTTGAAGACTTCCACAACAATCTTCCTCATTTCTAAGGACGAGTTATCGATCTGAAAAAAGGAAAAGCAATCAGGACACCTAGCATGTTCATTCGGGAAGACACAAATACCGATTCCTATTCGTCCTTAATCGTAATCTGTAACTAACCTTTAAAACATCCCTCAATTTCTTTTCAACGACCTTCAGATCTGATGATGTGTCTTGATGCATAGCAGACATGTCTGGTGTCCTATGTATCCCATAAAATATTTGTGAAAACACACTTCGATATAAAGAAAATGGAAATAATGGTTTACAGAGCAGATTTATACAACTAAAAACAAAGCAACAAGTTTCAGTAGTCATATGATCAACTTAGAGGCTATCAACCAAGGAAAATAAAACAAAATGTTTCGCTGGATCTTAAAACATACCTAAGTATGAATTGAGTTCTCAACTTTGGTGGCACACTATCTCCAAACAAATCAGCTTCTTCAGCCATCTTTACTAAAACTCTCCTTGCAATCTCCCCCAAATACATACCAGAAATTAACTTCTCGAAAATCTAGAAGAAATGGCAGAAGAGTATTATAGAAACACATTAGTTATGGCACATTTGGATCAGGTTTTATTCACTGCATGGCACAGGCACAAGTACTAAAGCAAATTTTACAAAAGGCTATGATTTAAACCAATTATAGATAATGATTACCTGTTCTCCAGGGTTTAGGCTTTCGACATCTAAAGCTTTGTCATATTCTGTTAGAGGAAGATGGGAGGAGAGGAAATTTCCCCATTCCATGTTTATAACCTACAGAATCAGTGAACAATCAGCGCACTTTGACACACCAGTATGTGCTTCTTAGAATCATGTTACACATAGTTTCATTATTGTATAAGAAAATATGATTTATATATTCTTAATCAAATCACCATCTCTCCTGAATTGGGTAGAAGACCCTGCCATTTGGGAATTGCTTGTGCACGTTCTACATATGCTGCGTTTGTCCCAGTACCAAGAATCACACCAGCAATGACATCCTGATTGCCAAATCTCGCTCTAGCTAATGTTCCAACAGTATCATTAACCTGCACATTGTATCACCAAGTCAGGTTAATGTTTTCAGTTGATGAATCAAGTAACCAAGAATTTGTTTTCCTTTCTTTGTTGAAACTATATCGCCTCAATAATTCAATTTTTTTTGTCAGGCATGAATTGGAGATCATTTCTAAAGCCTAACATCAAGGGAAAAAGGAAGTCACAAAGAAAGGAATCCGGGACTAACTAGTGCTGCAACACGCATATCCAGGCCAATTTTCTCCAATGACTTGGTTAGCCTCCCAACCACATCTTCTCCAACCTACAAAAAGTCCAAACAAAATCCATCAACAAAAGAAACATAGAAGTGTCTGTGATGACAGAGACAGAACACTCATGCATATATATGATTTGCACGATTGACACACCATAATCACAAACACAAATGACAATCAAGGTTACAGGGATTACCATATCCTCAATATTGAAACCTTTTGTCCACTTTATTAGAGTTCCAGATGCAATTGATGTTTGCCTCACTGGAAATGAGAAGGTGAATCCCAGTTCTCTTTGTCTGCCAGGGGGAGGATGAAACTCTTCGGGTTCAGAACTAATAAACTTTGCAAGCGATGTTGCTATAAAATCAAATAATTCCTGAAATGATGAACATAATTAACACATTTCAGGGTGCAGGCAGGCTCATTGCAGACACAAATTTTCTAACAAGTAATAACAGACTTACATCCGATGAACTCGTCATCAAATGAGGAGGAATTGAAACTTCATTGTGCTCTATTTTGGCAATGCCTTTCCCATTTCCACCTAATTGAACACGAAGGGTGCGAAAGTTCGTCCCACCAAGATCCAATGCATAAAAGGTTCCTTTCTCATCCCTGTTAAAAAAAAGGGAGAGAAGACAAAGAGTGACTCAGAGGAATGAACCTTCAAAAACTACAGTCACATAACATAGAACATACGTTGGTTGTTTCCAATAAATTGAAATACAATAAAATACTTAATCACTGAGGTATACTCTTTGTACATTTGTCTTTAGATTCTCCACAACACAATATAAAGGTTATATAAACAATCCAATGCTTACAAGTAAGCCATTATCATCAAACTGATACATAACCAACAAAAAATATTAAAAAAAAGAAGGGAAAGAAGTCAAGATATAGCATTCAGTCCAGTTCAGCAGTAATCAACTAATCAGCAACATCAGAACTATAACTTACTTTATCCACACAAACTCAAGAAGAAGATTAAAAAATAAAAAAAGAATGAACAAATAATAATAAATTAGAAAAACTGAAAGGGTTTTGCTATGAGAAACAAGTTTTTGACTTTTAGTACATTTAATGTCAAATTGTAAAACGCAAAATATAGGATTATATTCCATGACTTAAGAACAAGGTCGATATAAACACATTCCCAACATTATAAAGAAGAAAATAAAAATTGGAACAAAAACACACGCAAACAACATATCCAAAACGAAAACAGAATTTTAAAAAAATAAAAAAAGAAAAGAAAAATGTACTAACCCGGTAGGAAGATTGTCAACAAAGCTTATCAACATCTTGAGCTTGCTTCCACCATCAGAAGCAAGACCAGCGTGCATCTCAACCTCCATGGCTTCAGCTACGAGCTTCAGCTTCGAAGTTGGTGTAGCACACTGTTCTTCAAGTTCCTTCGCTATCGCTACTGCGCGTTCCCACTTTCCTGAGCTTCCGCAGCGGTGGCGCACCACCAGCGCCGCCGCTGCAGCCGCCGCGCAGACCACTGCTGCTCCCACAGCCGTCTTCCCCATGAGCACCTCGTCGGTCACTGAGTCTGAACTCGCACCGAGTCAATCACTGAGTTTTGTTTGGAAAGTTTGGAACTTTTCGAAGAAGGTAAAGGGTGGAGGAGTTACGAGAGAATCGGGAAGATGTTTGTGGATTTTTGGAGACTACCGAGATTCCTTTTTATTCTGCGCGCTTTCATGTCAGAAAATGATTGCAATTTGCGCGGAGAGAGAGAGAGAAAGAAAGAAAAAAAAAACATGTACAAAATTCATTTTCTTAGTTATCTACTTATCTCACTGGTCAAATTAAGAAAATATTTTACGAGTAACGAACCAGCTGATTTTATGATTGTCATTATTAATATTTTTAATAATATAAAATTATATCTAATAATATAAAATTATTTTTTTATTAATTAAATATTAATTAAATTTTAATAAAAAAATTTCTGAACTCTAAGACTTTTTATATTATATACATAAAAGACTTTTATTTACAATAAAATAGATTAATTTTGATTTACGAGTTTAATTTTTATCTATTAATTATTTTTACTCATTTGTCAAGTAATTATTTGATTATTTTCAAGATAACATCGAGTGGCAAAGAATTTTCTCTAATTTAATATAAATTAAATGAATACTACCCTTTTAAATAAATTTAGATAAATAATAAAAATTATGAGTACACAATTTGATTTTTAACTGCCAATGAGTTATAACTCAAATGGCATAGTCTCCCAATACTCAATTAAAAAGTTAGGGGTTCGAATTTCCTATTTTTAGTAAAAAAAAAATTTGGTTTTCAGATGAAATAATAATTTGATTCCCAACTACCAGAAAAAGAAAAAGGTTGAAACAGATTAATTCTTTATAAATGAGAGATATACTAGAAAGACTAATGTGTTGTATTTCTATCTCTTTTTTGTCATATTACTTGGGAACCTGTTTATGATTTATGTTTTGATTACAGCCCGAGTTGACCTTGGAAAAGATGATTAAAGAGCACGTGAAATCCCAAATGCAATGTTTAGATACTCTAAAAGTTTTATATTGATAATTTTATGATTTCTCACAGTATTATTAATTTCGAGAGATCAAAAAATTAATCCGTGGTATCCGATAATTATTTAAGTAGGTTAATAAATTAATTATTAAACTAATTTAATTAATTAGTTTTATATTAATAATATTTAAAAAGTTTTTAATTTAAATAATTTAAAATTATTTTATTTAATATTTATTAAAATAATTATATAATTTTAAATATAATAAATATATAATTATAAATGTTATATTATATAAGATAATTTAAAATTTTATTTCTCTAATATTATTATTTTATATAAGTATATAAAATTAGTTTTTATCCTAATTTCCTAATTTAAGCTATGAAATTAGGACTGATTTTTTTGGATATGGAAGATGTGAATGTGTTGTGCTGGGTTATGGATCATAGAGGTGTTATACTAATATGTAGGATAATTTTTTCTCATATTTGGTCTTAAGAAGTCGGACCATACGATTTCATTGTTTTTAAATTTTTGTTAGCAACTCGGAGGGTCCGTTTTGCGTTTTGCATGGAGAGAGTATCTGAAATTCACATAAAACTTATCGGACCCTGCGATTTGTGCATGTATGAATTTTTTTTATTTTATGTAAATGAAATCGGAGGGTCCGTTTTGATTATTAATTTTTCTTGAATTATGTTCAACAACTCGTTGGGTCCGAGTTGTACATGATTGAAATTTTTTTTTTATTTTTGCAGAATAAAATCGGATGGTCCGTTTTCATTATTATATGTTTCTTTTGAATTAGGGTAAACAACTCGCTTGGTCCGAGTTGTGTGTATATATATATACATGCGAAGGTATGTAAATCGTAATCAGCCGACCAGATCCAATCTGCTTCATCTTCTTCAACTTCTCTTCTTCTTTTTCATGGTCCAGTATATATCTGGTTGTGTTGGAAAAAAAAAGTTGATAGTGAAATTTCAATTTCTGTTTAAGTGAGTGAGAGAAATTGATGATAGAGTTTTTTTGAAAGTGTATTATTTTGGTCAGATTTTGTTGCAGACGTCGGAAGGAGTAAAATTTGTTTGTGAAGATCCGTTAGATGTTGTTATTCCATTCACAATTTCATCGTGAAGAGCTTAAAGGTGTGATTTGTGAGAAGATAGATTCGGGGATGTCAAGAAAAATATCATGTATTTTGTACAGATATCCCGTACCAATATTTGGTGGATTTGTTCAATTTCAAACAAAATATATAACGGACGAAGCGAACATGCAAGAGATGTTTTCAATGTATATTGAAAGTCGTGCTCAAATCTCGTTCATCGAGTTGTACATTGAATTCGAACAATTTGAGGCCGATCGAAATATTTTACGGGAAGACTACAATAGTGACAGTGAAGAAGAGTTCGAAAGCAATTACGAAATTGTTGGTCCAGACGGAGACAGAGATCAAGGTGACGGTGCTGTAGCTCCAAATGTGACAGACGCACTCGCGAATGAAGTGTCATTTGAGGAGCCATCTTTCATGCGAGTTTTAGATTTGGAAGCCATGCATGCTCCGGAGTTTTCGGACTATATGAGTGCAGGTACTCAATTAGCATTTGTAAAAGAGTTTATTTAGTCAAGTTTAAGATAATAATATTTTGAGTTATTTAGTATTTAGGAACCAGTATTTATTTAGTTATTTAGTTAATTAGAATTTATTAATAACTATTTACTATAGTATTTATGAAGTTATTTAGGTAATTAGTATTTATTTTTAGTTATTTAGTTAATTTGTAGTAATTAATAGTATGTATTAATGTATTTGTGTTTTTATTTTATTGAGATTGAGATAATAACATCATGTAAAGCTTATTTATTTTATTATTGATGTTGTGAGTACTGATTTACTTTTAATTTTGGTCATTAAACAATCGTGTCTTAAATACTTATGGTATGGTTGCCGTCCTAGCAGAAATTTCTATTGTCGCAAATGATAAATTCGCCGTGGGGATGAAATTCAGTTCTAGGGAAGCTGTTATTAAGGCGATGAAGGAGTATACCCTCCACAAGAATTAATTACATTTAAGCACACATATTTCTAACTATTATTTAAACATATAACCCTAAATTTTTAAAATTAATTATAACAGTTAACTACTTAACTCTAATTTCTAATATTATTATAAAAATTTATAAACAAGTTATTTTAACACTGATCTAATTTCTAATATTATTACAAAAATATATATTCTTAAATTTTTAAATTTAATTATAACAGTTAACCAGTTAACTATAACTTCTAATATTATTACAAAAAATTCTAAACAACTATTTTTTTTATTTCTAATCTATTATATTACAAAAAAGTCTAAACAAAAATAACTACATTTAAACATATATATTTTTAACTATTATTTAAACATATATTCCTATATTTCTACAATTAACTATAACTACTTAATTATAACTACTAATATTACTCCAAAAAATTCTAAAACGGTCTTTTTAACTAATAATGTATTACATTATAAACAAATTTAAAACAATAATTAACTACATTTACATCTTTTAAAAATATTTATTTCTAAAATTCTATCAATAAAATTATATACTCAGTCATATATATCTATCTTAGTTCAACTTCTAACAACAATAAATAATTAAATTTCTAAAAATAATAATTATAATTCTGAAATAAAAAAATATAACAAATAAATTTACATAATCAGAATAACTGAGATAATTTACAATGTGAAGTTCCGGACAATCAATATTTCTGAACTTTGATTTCTTGGACATTTTTATTTTTTTCTCCTCAAATGGATGAAGCCGCCGCAAGCTTTCAGGGAGGAAGAAAATGGAGGTATGGATGCCGGTGGGGAAGGAAAAGTGAGGGTATGCATGCAACGAGTTCGAGTTGTGGGGTTAAAGGGGCACTATAGCTGGGGAGCCACTAGCGTGCGACACGTGGTTTGTGCTTGCACAATTTGGAGGGTCCGTTTTGCTTCAACAACTCGTACGGTCCGATTTGGTGGAAGTCCCCTCGCACGGTCCGATTTGTATGTTGCTGACACCACAGTCAGGTAAAGCTCCCCTTCTCTCTATAACGTCGTCTTATACTAACCCACTCTCTATAATAAAATTAATTTGCGTGAAATCAGACGGTCAGACAAATATAAAATAACATTAAAAAAAAAACATAATTCTTTCTAATATTATATAAATTAATACATACAAAAATTATTTAAATTCAAAAACCTTTAAATTATTATTATTGACTTATTTTGTGCTCGGCAGATGTTACCAATTACCAAAGGCTTGGATCAAGAGTAAAAGAAAGTAAATGGAGGGTTTAACTTTAAAATTTTCAAACTCTTTTTTTTCATAGTTTAAAATAATTAGGTAGAATATATTTGGAGAAGTTATGATATATTTAATATTTTTACAATTTTATACTTTACTAAGATACTATGTATAAAAAAAGTAAATTGTAATAAATAATATAATAATTTATTAAGAATAAAAATGTAATCTCAATTTAAGTCTTACAAATCTCTCTTATTTGAAAAACACCAGAAAATAAAAAATTTAAAAAGTCATGTTTTGGAGAATTAACAAAAAAAAAATTCATATTTTCACTCTCTAAATAATAGAACTCATGCATTAATAAAATTTAGGTAGTTAATATTTAATTTAACTCCTAAAATTTAAAGTCGAATTTACATATATCCTTAAAATTACAATTAGCTCAATTTAAATTCTAAAATTTATAATAGTAACTTACATTTATTTCTGAACTAATTTTTGTGAATAATATATTCATTTTATATATTAATTTATTAAGATCTAGGTTTTTTGTCTAAGTTTCAAATAATAATATCTACTAGACCTCTTATAAATTTGACAAACTTCTAACATCTTCATGAATAGAACAATAATAATTAATAAGTTTAAATTAAAAATTTTAGAACTCTAGAGAGCACCAGTCAAATTATAAAAATTTTAATAAATCTCAATCACATAAAATCCGAGCGAAAAATTTAAATAGCAACAAATTAATGTATCGAATCAATACGCCAATAACAAAAATCAGCTTGAAAACTAATATAAATTACGATTATAAATTTTAAAATTTAATTTAAATCTGTTAAAATTTTAAAAATTTAATTGAGTCGAATTCAAATTTTATGAAAAAATTGAATATTAACTAAAAATTTTTCCTTTCCAAAATTTTCAAATTCAAACTCATGAAGATTATCTCAAACTTATTTGTGTTACGACTTACGAGGAACATGATGAAATATGAATGATGCAACAATGACATGAACGACAAAAACAAGCTTCTTGTTTCCATTTTCCAATGGCGGGGAAAAAATGTTGCTTAGCTAATTTTCTTAGTTGGCGTAATGCTGACTTTAATTTGTGCTTTGAGGTGGCAATGACTCACGCATATCATCATCCAAATATACTCTCCCATTTTAATATAACGAATTAAGTAAATTATTATTTATGATTATGACTAAACAAACATAAATAGCAGCAAGTGGTGGTTTCTTTTTTTCTTTCCCTGTTTTTTTTTTTTTAATAAAAGTAAATGCTTTAGTTTCTAATTCGACTTGACCAACACAAACTTCATTAATAGTTATGGATTCAAGTAAAATGTGAATAAAAAATATTTCATGCTAAAAGAGGTTTATCATCACATGATTTAAATATCTTATACACAAATAAAATTACCTTCTAAAACTATTTATAGTTTCAATCAATCCAAAATGTATGATTTAATATTTTGACTTAAGAATAATGCTAGATAGACAAAAAAAACAGTCAGAACTTGTCTTATTTAATATTAATTAATTGTCGCAACAATTAATAAATACTAAATAAGATAAATTATGGCTGTTTTTGGCTAATTTTCTTTGGTTATTAAACATTTTCATTGACTTAATCAGAATTTTTGTAAAAGTAAAATGTCTTTAGCTGATAATTATTTTAAAAATTTTGACTTCAAGGTTAAACCTTTTTTTTTTTTTAATTAAGATGTATCTATTTATATATAAGAAATATAAAATAAAAGACGTACTTTGTAGTCCTTGGACCACCAATGAAGATGACAAATTGGATTTTTCATACCTAGGTAATTTGTGAGACATGGTTTTATGATCATTTATGATCTATGCTTCAATTTGGAGGCTAACAGGGCTGCTAAGTTTTTTTTTTTTCTTTTCTTGAGAAAAAGTATAGTATTTTATTCTCTCTTTTTAATTTCTATTTCAGTGAGCGCCCCCTATTTCCTTTACAGCTTATAGTCTATTTTGGCAATTTAATTGATCAAAATTATGTCAAGGGTGCAAAATTAAAACCATTAAAATAGGGGTCCACATGACCCGGTCCGGCCCGAAGGTTCGATCCGATTCCGAACACTTTAGGGACTAATTTGGTGTAATTTCATTGGATTTATGGTCGTGTAAGGGTCTCAAAAATAGACTTGGTCATTATTTCAGGTCGGGTCCAGGCCATAGCTCGGGTCACTCGAAGTCGGTCCGGTGGCTCGGTCATCATACAAATTAATATTTTGTGTTATTAATGATGGATCATGACTATTCTTATGTGGAATTTAAGTATGGTAAATCTTAATATTTTGTGTTATTAGTCATTATAAGACTATAAGTTAATGTTTTATGTTTAGAATGCATAAGACTTTAGACTAATGCATAATATTGTGTTATTTGTATTGATTTAAATATTTGGTATTATTAGACAATATTAATATTGATTGTGGTTATACTTTAGTATTGATTGTGGTTATGCTTTAATTTTGAAGAAGGGTTGGTTTTTGTTATATTTTTCTAAGTGAATTTTATCATGTTAAATAATGATTGGAGTCTTTACATGCTAGCTTGCAAGAAGGTATCAACGTAATGTAATGTTAACGGCCCGGTTTTCACCGGGTATAATTGTGGCCCAAAAGTGTATTGATTTTATCAGATTTATGGCCGGATTCGAGTCTAATAAATAGACCCAGTGTATATTTCGAGTCGGATTTGTGTCACATCAAATCTGGCTTCACCCGACTCATGTACACCCTACATTAAAATAAACCAATGATAAGATCCGTCGTCATATTAACATATTCCATTAAAAAACTAGTGAATAACCCGCGCTAAAATTTCAGGAGATATATTATATAGGATATTAATTATATATAATTGTATATATGTTTTATTGTTTACTTAGATGATATTTAATAAATCTATTTTATTATTAGGATTATTGTTTTTACCACTTAATAATATCACATGTTTACTAATAAAAATAAAAATTTTTTTAAATGACATCGTTTTTAAAGTTTAACTACTTTTTAGGATACGTGATAAATAAAAAATAATTAATAAAAATGATATAAAAATTTAAAAAATTTATATTTTTATTAAAAACGATGTAAATTAACATAAAATTTGTTTTATAGATATTATAATTTTAAAAAAGGGCTCAACATATTTTTAAATTGACAAAAATCTATTTGTAAGTATTGTAAATCCTATAATTGTGTTTAAATATACTAATTTGATTTTTTAAATCTATATAATTAATTGATAGACCTTTTTTTTAACCAATATATGTTAATGTAACATGATTGTGAAAAATCTGCGACATATTGTGGTACTGTTAAAGTGTTAATTGCTTTTTCTATAAATATAAAAAGTTTAATCCAAATATTAATTACAATTGTAATTATAATATTGTAATATTCTATAATATCACAGGCAAATGCTGAATTGTGATTGGGCACTAATTCCAATTCCTCCGTCTTTGCCTCACCATTCACCAATTATGCTCTCCTCTCAAATCTGAAACGTCTCCCTCACTCAATAGTCACTCTCCATTCTCATAGGCTCAACTGCAATGAGAAACTTGTTCGTTAGCGAGTAGTGACGTTATTATATCAATTCAACTAAATCTTCTTTAAATATTATTGTTTATTTAATTTAAAAAAACTAATATAAAATTAGATATTTAAATTAATTAAATAATAATTTTTTTAAAAATTGACTAAAGACTGAAAATTAAAAAATAATTAACATTTTTCTCATTATATTATTACTCATCATTAAAGTAGCGTTTGTTTTGAGGTATTAACATGGAGATTAAAAAATTAAGATTAGAGACTAGTATTAAAATTTTAGTCTTTGTTCTCAAAATTTCAATATTTCTGTACTTCCAAAAAATGAAAACTCATGACACTGAAATTTTTAGAGATAGAAACTAAAATTTTAATAAGATTTTACAATAATGCTTCACATTCATATAAAAAATCTAACCAAGTCATCCAAGCACCTTTTTGTTAACGCGCCTCCCCCTAAGTTATGTGAAATACACGCGCGCCCCCTCTCCTTCCTATTAACGTAACAGAATTACGTAAAACTTCTTCTTCAACGTAACACTCTTTAACGTTAACGATCTAATTGCAATTTTTGGATATGCTCTGCTACTCGTCGTTCTTCTTCTTTTTCTTCTTTGCTGCTCGTCGTTCTTCTCTGCTGATCGTCTTTCTTCTTCCTATTTTTCTTCGTTTTTTTATTCGATATGTGGATTTATCTTCTTCGTTTTCAGATTTCAATAGGCTATCAAAACAATGAATGATTCAACTTCAAATCAGTTGAATGAGAGCGATTTGGATTATTCTTCTGAATCGAATCAAACGGACAAGATTTTTATTATTGAATTGAATTGAATGCAATTGCTAAATTCTAGACGCAGGTGTTCTGATTTGGATTGAACTGAATTGAATTGAATGGAATGCAATCTTTGAATTCTAGATGCAGGTCTTTCGAATTTGATTATATATATATATATATACAATGTTCGAATTTGAATTTATATAATGGATAATATTCCGTTCATTTAGTACTATACAATGGTTTCACTTTAATAACATGTTCGCTTCATTATGCATACAGTTGTTCGAATTTGAATTTATATAATGTATAATGTTTCGTTTATTTAGTACTATAATATTGTTTCACTTTAATAATATGTTTGGTTCACAATTGTTTCGCTTTAATAATGTGTTCGGTTCATTATGCAGACAGTTGTTCAAATTTGAATTTATGTAATGGACAATGTTCCGTTCATTTAGTACTATACAATGATTTTATTTTAATAATATGTTCGGTTCATTATGCAGATTAGGTGTTGTGGATGAACAATTTGTCCCAAAGGTTGGGATGACTTTCAAGATACCAAAAGAAGTTGAAAAGTTCTACAAAAGTTATTCCAAACTTGCCGATTTTTCTACCAAAATAAGGAACACGATTTGGAAGGGAGATGAGATTAAAAATCGACTAATCGTATGCAGTAGAGAGGGGCTCTTGATGTTTAGGCGTTTCTGAAACTGAATATTGATATAAATACTTTTTTTTTTTAAATTAGCTTTCTGCAATAGTGCTATATACACTTTTTCGGTTCATCTAGTATATTAATTTCAGTTCATTTGTATTTTTAAGACTTTTGATGTTTGATAAATATCCTGAATCCATTCACTATGAACCTAGAACAAAACAGCAGTCCAGACAGTTCTAACGGATATATACATTAACATTAGATTTTTCATTAACATTCACGTATATACATTAACACTAGATTTTCATTAACATATACATTAATATTTACATATATACATTAAAGAAGAAGTGTTTGCTTTTTTAAACAAGTTAAACAAATTAGTATTAATTACAACGAGTCAAAGAAACTACAACCTATATTTTTACTATCTATATTGCCAAATGTAAATTTACAAAAAGGGATTGAGAGGGCAGCAGATGACTTGGGATTCTTATAGCTGCTTCAGATGCCTGAATCACTTGGTCTCTTATTTTATTAATTTTGTTCGTTGACTGCTGAGCCTCATATATTCTGCTTCAACTCCCTCTCCGTCCTTCATCAAGGGTTCTACCCCAGCATAAATTCTCATTTGGGATATTATTAATCTCTAGGGTAAAGTATACTTTTTGTCCCTAAAGTTTGACAAAAGTTTCAAAAATACCCCTAAGTTTTATTTTGTTTTAATTTTGTCCCAGAAGTTTTCGATTTGCATTAAATATACCCTCGACGGCTAAATTTAAAAAAAAATTAAAACCAATCTAACAATAGTGCATGAAAAGTATACTTGATTTGCTTGTATTAAGGGTTGTTCTTATGAAATTATTATTGAATCGGTCTTAAATTTTTTTAAAAATTAGCCGTCAGGGGTATATTTGATGCAAATAAAAAATTTTTGAGACAAAATTAAAACACAATAAAACTTAGGGGTATTTTTAAAATTGATGTCAAACTTCAGGGACAAAAAATATACTTTACCCTTAATCCCTAAAGAGGATATAAAAAGTAAAATCAGGTACAAGGAGTGATTGAATAAAACGTGATAAACATTCAATCAGTAAGAAAAATATTTTCTGCATACAAATGAACTCAAGTGAACACTTAACAATCAAGTGAATGTAAATCACCAACTCGAATGAACCAAACTCCATTCATGTTTGAATAAAACGTGATAAACATTCAATCAGTAAGAAAAGCATTTTTGCATGCAAAAAAACTCAACTGAATACTTAACAATCAAGTGAATGTAAATCACCAACTCTAATAAACCGAACTTAGGGATGGAAATTTCCCCGGCAAGGGGGTATCCGCTGGGATTTACCCACCGGGGGACAGATTTGGGGTCATTTTCTCCCCGCGGAGACGGTGGACGGGTATCCGTTTAATAAATGGGGCGGTGTAACACCCTACCACACAGAGTCTTATGATTAAGTCATAAGTTGAGGTGGCAAGGTATTATGACCTCTAAAAGTATATATATATATATATATATATATATATATATATATATATAGTTGAAAAAGTTTTATACTTGGAGCCTTTGAAAAAAAGTAAAACGAAAGCATTACGCTCGTGAATAACGTTTACTTGCGTACGAAGAAAAGTTTAAGCACAAATAAATACGTATATACAAAAGAGTAAAGGATCAAGGATACATAGTAATCAAGCTCCAAGCTCAGCTTGTGAAGCTAAGGCTGGCCAGAGGATATTTACATACATACATACATACATACATACATACATACATACATACATACATACATATAATCCCATATTTGAAGTTCTCAAATAAACCCTAGTTCTCCAACAAAAGCCTCTATGAGGCACCAAAGTATAATACATAAAAAGAGAAGTCTAAGCATATATATATATACTTAACAAAATATAAAAGCCCAAACTCCCATCTTCGCTGCAATAGAACTTCAGACGCCTAGCGAGGCGCATCTCATCAACCTGCATCTGAAAAATAACAATATCGTATGGGATGAAGACCGGGGATTCTCAGTATGTTAAGTTAAGGTGCCCACATATATAATAAATAAGGTCTCAGAAAAGTCAAAGGCAGTCCTAGAACTCCGACGCTATTGATTATAAAACTTAAAAAATTTAAAGACGAAAGCCATAATCAGGGTGGTCCTCTAAGGTCTTTAATTCTAACTAAACTCTAACTAAAACTCTCGACTATTCCCTCTTTCTCCACAATCCTCCTAAACACCAGCAGAATTACACAGACAAACAAAACAGACAAGTCCAACTCTGGTAGTTTACAGATATAGCAAACAGAATACATAGCAGTTAAACATGAATATCAATTAGGCAAACCCAAGAATGCAAACCAAAGCAAACAAACAAATACACATGATGTATGTTTGTCCTATGGCTGTTGATATCAACTTTCTGTTACATAGCCAGCCCGACATGTCCTGGTAGCTAACCGTGGACAGTCCCTTTGTACGCGCATCCCCAAGCTCAAAAGTAAACCATGGGATGGAAACCAAGCTGACATGGGGGAGACAACACCCCAAACTCAATAATATTCCATGGGAAGAATCCCAAACTGACATAGGAGAGACAACACTCCAAGTTCACTAATATTCCATGGGAAAAATCCCAAGCTAATACGAGGGAAACAACACCCCAAACTCAATAGTATTCATACATGCATGTCCATGGAGGAACCCGGAGAGTTAAAGTGCCCAGTCACATCTTACGTATAGGGGGCCAACAATGTCTCAATAATAATTAATTAATTCTCATAAATATCATTTTCATTCTCAAAAATAATTCATAACTCATCTCATCGTTCTCAATTAACTGACATCATCAATTATCTCATACATTATTCTCAATAATACATTACTCTCTCACTTGTCCTATATACCATTTTCATCATCTTTATCAAATCACATACCATCTTCTCTAACCACATATTACCTTTTAAAAATCTTTCTTCACCTACAAGTTACCATAATTTCTTAACTTCATCATATTACTAGGCTTACTAACAAGATCTAGGGATACAAGAACAGAAACAGATGTTTAGAGGTTCAAAATTGGGTTTAAAACACAAAAGGTTCATTTGCTGAAAAACAGGGCTATGCCTACGCATGTCATGTGTATGCGTACGCATAGGTCTCTTCTGGCCCAAGATGCATATGCATGTCAAGGTATGCGTACGCATACCTGCCAAACAGAAACGATCCTTCGCGTACGAAGGGTATGCGTACACATGCAACCATATTTTATCAAAATTTGGCTAAGTCGGCAGAATTTCAGTTTTGAGCTCCAAACTTCCGACGCGCATAACTTTTTTGTTTTTAAATATTTTTCATCCATTCTTCAAACGGCGTAAACTTGACGGACCCAATTTTTATATAAAATAAGTTTGAAATAATTTGGGAGTCCAGAAACCAAGTTATGGCTTGCTGAAGTTCAATCAAAAATCAAGTTTTTACCAAACTTCTAAACCTCTATTTCACTAATTTCCTTTACCAAAACCAAAATTCTACATTTCAAAATGACTCCAAACTTACCCAACACAGCTCTATATTCAATCACAACTAACCTTGCCTCAATTTGAACCACTTCACTCCACAAATCCTCAAATGTACAACCACAATTATCAATTTATCAACATCCATATGTTCACATTTATAATCCTCATTCATTAGCATCAAAATCATCATTATATTAACCGTTTGTTATCTTAGAGGATTTAATTAATACTTTTTTTTAAAATTAATTAGTCCAAAATCAATATCTTCATAGATCTAATTGTCACTTTACTCTTAATTATTAAAGAGATTATTAGGTGTCGAATGGTTTTTAAAAACATTATTTCCTATTTATTATAATATATTTTGGAGTAAATATCCAATATGGTCTTTGTCCATTTTCACAAAGGACAAAGCGATTCCTGTCCAAAAAAAGGGACACTTCGACCCTCAACCTTTTTATTTTGGGATAATACGATCCTTCTGTTAAAAAATTCGTTAAATAATAACAAAAATTAGTTTTGTGAGGGGTTTTATTTGTATTTTGTGGAGGTTTTAAACCTCCACAAACTATTAATAAGTTTGTTTTTAAAAAATTCCTTCACTAATGGTGGTTAAGTGAAGAAAAATTATTGATGAAAATGATGCCGTAAAAAAAAAAATTGTAGTATAAATACCTTTTAAAAGAAGAAAATAATATCGAATAAGAAATGAAGAAAGAGAACTTTAATGTTGATAATATTGGTATTGGTGATGATGACGATAGAGAAGATGGTAGAGGAGATAATAATGATGATAAAGTAATAAAAATAATAGAGGTAAGAGTGATAATAATGAAGATAAAGAAGGTAATAGTAGTAATTGGTTAAATTGTTGAAAAAATTTTTGTGAAAGTTTAAAACCCTACAAAATACAAATAAAATACTCTACAAAACTAATTTTTATTATTATTTAATGAATTTTTTAATAAAAAAATTATATTATCCCAAAATAAAAAGATTAAAAATCGAAGTGTCCATTTTTTCTTGAACAAAAATCGCTTTATCTTTTATAAAAATGGACAAGGATCGAATTAAATGTTTACTCTATATTTTGAAAACCTATTACACCCGTATCATTGTGTGCATGAAATAATATATTAATCTTAAATTTTAAAGGGAAATACTTTTTGAGTACGGGTATCATTGTTAATATTTTTAATTTATTAATTATTCAATACTGTGATGCGATTATATTTAATTTTGGTTATTTTTTTCCAAACAACTAAATTGATTTCATTCATATTAATAATATAGGAAAGAAAAGAGCAATGCTATATATAAATATAAAACCGCCAACTTATTAGTTTTTACATTTTGGTTAATATTTGGTTAATAAAAATATTTTTATATTAAATTTTAAATTCTAAATTATAATCATAAATTTTAATAATATAAAAAACATTAATTTAAATTATTGGGTAATATTAATAAAAAATATTTGATTCCTACCTGATAGTTTTCTAATTTAATTGCTGCTTCTAATTTCAAATATATAAGTATAACATAATACAAGAGATTCCTGAAAAAAAGAACTTATAATATAACTCCATAAAAACGAAAACGACACAGCTATATTATATATTGATGATATCAGAAAAATAGTCCATAGTGGTGGATTATTTGAAAAGATAATGCAGGCACCAGAACTATAGGTTTGGTAAGCTTTCACACTCAATTCTAATTTGGTTTAAATGTGTATAAACATGTTAATCTTTGTTATCCATTCGCTAAATTCTTTATTTTTAATTAACTAATGACCTGAACTTTCTCGTTATTTTATTTGCAATTGTAGTCCCTTATTTGACCAATATCAATGACTAAGGGTTATTCTTTGTACTAGTGCACATGGATCATATTTTTAGATATAGCTATATATAATTTATATAATATACGTCATGTATGATATCAATCTTCTAAAAAATTTAAACTAATAAAAGATAATATAGATGATGGTATCTTAAATACTTTTTTTTTATTTATCTTATATTATTTTTTTTACTTCATTAAGTATTAAATTTTAGACATTTTGAATATAAAAAATTAAATGATATCAATTCTCTAAAAAATTTAAATTAATATAAAGAGATAATATAAATGATTATATCTCTAATAATATAAAAATATAAAATCAACTATAGTACATAGATGAAAATGTTGTGTACAAACAATAATTTTTAGGGTCATCCTACGATGCTGAGAGGAATTTTTTTTTCTGCTGTTGCTGAAAGTATGTGGCATGGTGAAGGAGAGGACACGTGGTTCTGCTGCCCCCAAACTGCCGATAATTTTTGCGCCAAAACTGATGGTGATGTATGCTGAAAATTTAGTTAGATGATAATAATCTTTTGTTAATGATACCAGTTATGTTATTGGGCCTATTTTTGAAGATCCGGTAAATATTTGATCTCATTATTTTTTGTTATGTTATGGAACAAAAATAAAGTAAACATAATATATATCACACTGAATTACGGTTTTTGTTTTACGTTTTGGGCCATAAAATATGTTTCTGGACATCATAAAAATACTATTATAGTAGTAATAAACAATAAAAATATAAAACCAAAATAATAATAATAATAATAATAATAATAATAATAATAATAATTAAAAAAAAAAGAGAAGACAGCTCTAAAATTAAGGATTCAGGATACAAAGAAAGAAAATGCTTTTTACTGGTCTATGTTGTTGTAAAGCCCATGTTATTTAGTTCTGAATTTTTTTTTGGAATAAAAATTAATAACTTTATTTATTTTTTAAAAAAAGAATATTTGTTTAAATTAACTCTTTCTGTTTAATTATTTTTAATTTTGAAATTAAATAAACTGAAAAATTTAAATAGTAGTATTTTGAGTTTAAATATAAATTTTGAAAGTTTTTGTTAAAGCGAAAATCTATATTTAAACTTTAAACAATTTAAAATAATTCGAGGTATGAAATCTTAAATTTTTTGTATTTGGATTCAAAATGTTGTATTTTAAGACGGTTCTGAAAAAACGTACTGGGCTGATCAGTTCAACCACTGTAACCATGAACCAGCAACAATGTCAATAAATTGGAGAATCTAAAAATCGATTCGAATCGGTCGACGAACCGTAAACCAAGAAGAAGAGTGGTTCGAATAATAGGTAAAACCGCAATCAAACAGATAAACCGGTCGGTCGAATAAATTTTTAAAAACCTTATTTTTAAAAATTTTTTAATTTAAACATAGTTTTCCGCTTTAACATAGACTTTCAATAGTTATATTTAAACTCAAAATACTACTATTTAAAATGTTCAATTCATTTAATTTAAAAATTAAAATTTATTAAACTTGAAAAATTAAATATCTAAATAAATAATTTTTTCAGAAAAATAAAAGTTATTAATTTTCTTTAATCCATAGAACAAAATTTTAAAACAAAATAACATGGGCTTTGAACAACATAGAGCAATAAAAAGCACATTTTCCTTTTATACCCTAAATCTTTAACTTTAAACCTGTCTTCTATTTTTTTTAAATATTATAACTATTATTATTGTTATTATTTATTTTCTTCGGTTTTATATTTTTATTATTAACAGTATTTTCATTATCCAATTTCATGTTTATATCCAAAAAAGTATTTTATGATCCAAAACTTTAAACAAAAAAAACGAATTTCAGTGTCACATATTATGTTCACTTCTTTTTTGTTCAATAACACAACAAAAAACAGCCACACTTAAATGTGACTTCCAATACTTGCCGGATCCTCAAAAATAGGCTAAATAATTTAACTAGCATCATTTACATAATATTATTATCATCTAACCAAATTTTCGGCATACATCACCAACTGATCACCATCAGCTTTGGCGCAGCAAATGTCAGCACTTTGGAGACAATCAAACTACCAAAAGAAAAAAATTTTTTCACCACCCTAGTAATGGCCTAATCTTTATAGGCTATGAATGGAGGTGTTGGATTTCTTGGGCTTTCATTGGCTTGAACCACATGAAGTAAATCAAACATACATTCACTTGCTTGCTGTGAGAAAGTTGGATTGTTGGAAAGTGGTCTCCTTCCTGATTTCCATGCACCCTTCATTCTAATCTTGCAAAATATGATGTGTCTAATATCTAATATGATGTATTTAATTCTAATTCAACTATTGACTCTGATAAAGATTTGTGTTATATTTGCAGTAGTTAGTTAGATGCAAGATTTATGCGGTGTATGATAGTATTTACCTTTTATAGATATATTTATTATGAATTTGATGAACAATGAATTAGATATTTGATTATATAAATATTTTAATGTAAAAAATTTATTGAGAAATGAGTATATTTAGGTCGAAATTAAAAAATGAATAATATTAACAATGGTTTGAAATATTTAAAATCGCACTTAAAAAAAATTGTGACCATTTAAAACTGTCACTGACAGATTCAAATTATCACTAAAAAATAGCGATGGTTTTACTACAATAATGTTTTTATTGTAGTGAATTTTTTTGGTACAGATGAATTGAACAATTTTTAATCTTAGGTATTACATCACAATTTCACACACCATTCCCACAATACAATTATATGGATCTTTATATTCTATTAAATGGATTAAACTCATATTTCGAACCCCAGTGCAGTTGGAAAGAGGCCAACAAATCTTTTGTACCACGCCTCATCTGAGTTGTAGTGAAATATGAATTGGAGAGAAAATATGAATGTTCTTCAAAATATGAAGGCTCTTGTTTTTCAGGTTTGCTTTTGTTTTGACAAAATTAGAAAGCTTGAAGCCCACATTTAAGAAGAATAACGTAAGCTGTATGTTGTATACCCAAAAAAGGTTAATTGCAAAGCCCACAAGCTCATTTGGTCTCATAATTCTCATACAGTAGCATTGGGATTCAGCCCAAGGAATGAAAAAATATCAGCAGTATCCCAAATAGCGCTAGTATCTATGACAAGGAAAACAAAAATCCTGCCAAAAAATGCCAGGGAAAAAAAAATTAAATAGCTATAATTGTGATAAAAAAGTTGGTTAGATGAAGCTTGAATAGAGAGGCTAATAAATGTGCAGATTTTTCGGTTAAAAGAAGCTTAAAACTAGAAGATTTTTTATTTTAAGACTTATCTCTTCGGGATTTAGTAACCATCCTCAATGAGAATCATAGAGAAATTTTCTAATCCCGTGTTATTTGTATTTAGTTTGTGTTTGTTTTTTGGTATTTTTTAGTCCTGTTCTAATAAAAAAAAAAAAAAGATGAAGCTTGAATATCTATTCTATTTTGTGATAATAAATTCATATAATTTTTGGTAAATATTCACATGCAGTTTGATTTTATGTGATGTTAATAATTAAAAATAGTTAAATAATAATTTAATATGTTTAACTAGAATATAATTTAATAATTTTAAATTATCAATTTTAGGTAAATATATTTTCACCATATTTTTACTTATGGAAGTTATTTACTACAAACTAAAAAGTTGTATATTATAAACTTTCAATTATCGATCAATATCTATAAGCATGTCATTACCTTCAAATATCAATCAATATATTTTATGACGGAAAAAGAGAAAAAGTTCAATTGAATTTTCTATAGCCCATCTTATTAATAAGGGGTTAGAGTATCCACTGTATACTAAGTCTATATTCACATTTTCACCCCACAACAACCACCTTCAAGGTAGTTTAATCATGAAATAGAAAGAAAGAAGAAAAAAGATAATGCCACAATTCATTGACATCTGCATATATGCAAATTGTTTTTATTTAATATGCTATTAATTAGAATAAATATAGAGAATTAACTTTTAATTAGTTGATATTATTTAATTTTTATTGTAAAATTATCTTTTTAACTTTTTTTTAGGAATTTAAGATTTAGAATTAGGATTTAGATATAAAATTATTTATGAGTTAGAATTTAGAATTTAGGATTTAAAATATAAATTTTAGATTTTAAAATAAAAAATAATTTTTAAAAAAAATGATTAACATTATCTAAAAAAAATTGAGTTTTTAGTTGAACTCTATTAATTAATACCTTAACCTCCATCTATTCTTTTTATTTATTTTATGTAATTTTTTCTGATACATTCATGCATTTGTTGCATGCATATGTTTTTCTCTTCATATATAAGAGTCCAATAAAGTAAAAATTTCAAAGAAAAGAAAATATGCCATGCAACCTATGTAGTATTCATACACATGGCATCATTATTTCATGTGTTTTTAAATCATTGTCTTTTTAATTTTTTTGTATTTGACACAAATTGCGTTTAAAACTTTAAATACGTTAACTTTTCATTATTAAAAAAGTTCTATGATATGTATTTTAGAATAGAGACATACAGTTTTATTATCATTATGAATAAGTATAAAAAACTAATTTTTAATTAGTTAATGTTAGTTAATTTTTTTATAAAAAATTATTTTTCAACCTTCATTGTTTTGAAACTTTAGGATTTAGTATTAGAATTTAAAATTTAATTTATAATATAAAATTAAAAAAATAAATATTAACTAAAAAAGTTGCTATATATATATATATATATATATATATATATATATGATTTTAAGGGGAAATTAAAAAAGATTTAAATTTCTGATATGTTTATAAAGTCTTCACATATGCTATCTAAGAAGAAGAATAAGGAGGAAAGAAAAAAGAAAGTATACTGTTGAGTGTTGAACCACACGATGTTGAAGATATTTTATTTAATTAGTGTTATAGCTTTTAGGGATTTGGCAATCATTCTCCCTCACCCCACCATTGATATCATCTTTGAATGTCTTCCTATATTGAAACTGATTAGACAGAAACCAAATAATCATTGAGTAAAATGGATAAACCATAAACATTTGCTTATATATTGCTTCCAAGACCAAGAGGGTGTGTGCCACACTTTAACCTTTTAATTAACAAGTTAAGAATAAGTATAAATAATTAATTTTTAATTACTTAATTAATATTAGTTTATTTTTTATTATAAAAATTTTCTATCTTTTATTTAAAAAATATAGATCTTATTATAGCTGATGGTGGCTTAAAAGCTAACATTTAAAATTTAAGATAACATTGATGATAATTTAAAAAAAAAATTAGTATTAGTTGTAAAAGTATCGACTTCCTAATCATACTCATAAATGAAGCTATAGAATATTAATTTTTTTGGATTGTTTACGGTATTTTTCAATTCGACAGGTTAAGGATTAATCTGTTGAGGATCAGAGCTCTATTTAAAGATCTACTGTTGGCCAATAAATTGCTGCATACATAAGGCGGGATTTAAACCTCCGACATTTATTTAAACGGATGAGTGAATTGACCACTCGACCAACCCAAGTTGGTTGCGATAGAATATTAGTTAGTTGGGGAAATGTTGACGTAGAAATTAAAGAATTCAATGAGAGGAACAGGTTTAGCCACTAAGCAGCTGTTGCTTGTTGCAGGACCAAAGGTGTCCAATTAATGCCTCAACTCATGACTACTGTGCAATTTGACACTGCTTTTTCAATCTATAGTTTCAACCCTAGTTATTAATATGAAGATATCCAAGTAGTTTTCATGCAATTGGATTGTATGAAGCAATCAAAATATAATAATATTTTGGCTATTCAAGTGAAATAGTTTGAGTTAATTTTGATTTCAGATTTATCATTTGATTATGTGATTCAACAGTCGAAACAACAAAAACTCTTGTTTTTCTTTTGCTGTAAAATTATCTTATGAAAAATCCGATGGTAATAGCATCGGAAAAAGAAAGTTAATAATAACTTCTATATAGTATTAAAAATGTTTCTTATAATTGAGTAAATATTAAATTTGGTCTTTATCTAATTTTTTTGAAGAATAAGATAATTTCTGTTTAAAGAAAGACATTTATAATTTGTGAATGGTTTTGAATCTTTATTAAAAAAATTTCTACAATAAGATTAACTACCATTATCACTATCACTAATTCACTATCACTGTCTTTTTTATTATCATCATTATAATTTATACCTCTACTATTTCAATTATACAATCATATTTTGTCATTATCGATATTTCTTCTACCACTATCACATTGACAGCAACATTATCAACATTACTATTCTCTTCTCTCATTTTTTGTGTGACACTATTTTTCTTTTTAAAAAGGTTTTTGTACTGTAATTACTTTTTTTTCTTGTGACATCACTTTTAACAATGATCCTTCTCCATTTAACCATCACTGGTGAAAGAATTTTTTTAAAAATAATCTTATTAATAATTTGTGAGATTTAAAATTCTACAAATTACAAATAAACTCCCACAAAACAGTCTCATTTACTAATTAACGATTTTTTTAACAAAATGACCGTATTATTCTAAAATAATTTTATGAGGACTGCGGTGTCCTTTTTTAAATAAAAATTGCCTTGTCCTTCAAAAAAAAAAAGGACAAAAATCGAATTGAGTGTTCCTCTAAATAATCCTCTAAGATTTAAATGAGTTACACTCAATGATTTTGTATTACATATAATAACTTCAAGAAAGGTTTGTGACTTACTCATTATATTTTAGTAACATTCTAAGGTTTGATTTTAGAATATGTAATTTGCAAGGGTTCAAAATCCCTACAATTTAATATAAACGCTATAAATTAGTGCAGTAAAAAATTGACGTAATATTTGAAATAATCGCTGTAAATAATGGAAGGCAAAAAACTGCCATAAAATTTTTTTAAATAGCATCAATTTAACAAAAATTTTTGTAATTAAATTATAGAACTAAGCCCGTTAAAATAGGTCAAATTCATCGGGTCGACTCGTTTACCCATTTAACCTACGTGTTTAACAGGCCGAATTTAAATGAGTCAGGCTAGCCTGTTTGACAATCCTATACAAAATACTTTACTGTGTTACTTAATTAAACCGTCGTAATACATTTTTTGAGTTAAAAATCGTCCCAAGTGAAAAAAAACCCACAAATTAACGAGCTTTTTTTTTTGTAGTGATTGACTAGATGTTCAGTTCCAGCATCAAAGGAAGTGGTTGTTCAACAAGATATACAAGAGATTGTTTCAAATTACAATAATAAGTAAGATAACAAACAAACAAACTGGAATGATTAATTTCTTTTTTTTTAAAAGAAAATTAAAGTTATAGTTGTTGACTTATTATTATATGTAACTAATTTACTTTTATAATGACTCTTTCCGCCGTATGAGCTAATTATAAACCTTAATTCCCAAATTAAAGGGCCAGTTATAATGTGTCTAGAACATAGGAAAAGAAAAAAAAATGACCCCCCAAAATCCAACCGTATCTAACCACAATCATTTCCCACATTTTATTATAAATTGAATTTCTGTCCCCCCATGTTTAATTAAATAAATTCCCTGATTATTCCTTCATCACTATGCTAATTCGTTAACATATATTATGTAATCTTTTGGTGTAGAGCTTGTAATGCTCCATTGTTGCAATGGAAGGTGGTGACTTAATTAGCTTGATTATTAATTCTTTTTAGTAGTTATTGACCAATTTAAAGAACTAAAGGCCTCAAGAAATTTAATCAAGAAAAGAGGGATCTTGTGACTTGTGAGCTCTAAAATTAAGGTTATTAATAATATATTCCATGCTTTTTATTCATGGACTATATATATACTTTATCTCAGAAAAAAAGAACACTTTTTTTTTTTTTTTTTGCAGTTTTCAGGACCACTAATTATTATTATTATATGTGTGGGGTAGGAACAAGGACGAAATTTTTAGTTAGAATAAATTCTCTACTAAGTTTAAGGAATCAAAGCCCTGTGTTTACCTCTTCTAGTGAAGCAGGATATAGTGTTGAATTTTAATTATAAATTGTATTTGGGAAGACTCAAACTTTTCTTTCCTTAAGCTTTTAAATTAAGATTTAATTATATAATGATTCATTGTAAACCCTTTTTTTTTTGCTTAATTTATTAATTCAAATATTTTTAATCTTGAACTTTCTTTAGCCACTTGATTAGCATATGGGAATGAATATTAATTAAAACAACACAAACAAAAAGCAAAATCCCATTCAGGGGAAAAAATTAAGTAAAAAGCTAAGAAAAAATCTACCCCACATGGCAGCTACCAACAATGCCACATGGAATCCAATTGTTACCATTTTCTATCTTTTCTTTGGGTAGGGTTTCATTATGGTTTTGTCACAACAACATGGACTAACTCACTATTGTTAACTCTTAATTATGACATAGTTGATAAAATGTTACTGAAAAATGAGTGGTCAAACTGGGAAATTGTTATTGGCTGAACTAGAAAAGTTTTTTTGAAAAAGAAAAAGGATAGAATACTGAAGATAATAAGTGATGAGACAACACATGTAGTTCTTAGTTGATTTAATTTGTGGTAAGTGGTAACACGTAGAAAAGCAACCTCATGTTCATATATAGGATGACAAGCCAAATTAACAATTCTTCAAATACTAACTCATAGTTTGTTGAAATAGGTTTGTTTTTCTCTGACCTATTATCTCATCATATCTCAACTTTGGGTACATATCAAGCAATTAGAAGTGGTAAAACATTCATAATTCATTTATTCTCCTAGAATATTCTCTAGTATTCACACTAAATTGTATCCAACAAAAGAATACTAGATACTAAGTTTATTTAAATGGGAGACAACCTCATATATATTCAATTAGCTAGTCAATTAGGCTGTATTTGTTTATAAATATAGAATACTGAAATATAGATTAAAAAACATAAAATCGTATTTAATAAATAAATATAAATAAATATATTATTATATTTTAAAATATTAAATTAATATATTTAGTATTTTTTATTAAAAAAACAAAAAATAAGAGATATTAGACAAAAATATAATTTATTTTTTATTATCACTATTAATTTTTATAATTATATTTTTGTCATTTTGTTTTTTTATTTTATATAAAGAAAAATAAAATAAAATAAATTTTTTATTATTTATTCTATCTTATATTTAATTTATTATAAAATAAAATATAAAAATATTAATTTTTATACTTTTATCTTTTATATTATATTTTTAATATCTTATCTTATTCTATTCTCATAACAAATTCTCATAACAAACGCAGCCTTAGGATTATATACATTTAAAAAATTTCATATTCTTCTAACAGAATTAACACCACACTCAAAGAGATTAATATGATGAAATTGGTCAAAATAGTATAAATATAGAAAATAATAATAAAAAAAAATCACCTCTGGCACGTCTACTTTTTTCATGGAAATAACTTTAACCAGATTAAATAATTTTAATCGGCATTTTGATGATATCAATCTCAGAATTAGTGTCCTAGAGAAAAGACATGGCTTTAAGTTTGTGCAAGATGGCTTAATTAATACTAAGAGCGAGTGAGCCTCTTAATTGTGAATGAGCCGATAGAAACTAAACCAAATTAAAGCAAAGCAAAGAAACTAAGAAAGTTATGAATGCATGTTGATTTAGACATGAGTGTCACATGGCCATGCATGTGCAACAATTCGTTCCACATGGTATATGACATGCGTGTGGGTCTCTCTTTACACCCAACTTATTTGTGTTTTTCTTTCTTTGGAGCACTTTTCGCAATGTATATACACAAAATAGCTTCCAAGTTAGGAATTTAAAATTCAGCCTTGTGGCTTATACACAAAGAAAACCAATGAATTAGATAGCTAGATACCAATAATAATGTTAAGAGGAGTATCATACTTTAAGATTAATAAAAGCTTAGCTACCTAAATTCTACACACCTTATTACATGCATTTCAACGTTTTTCTTTCTATCTTTCTCTATCAAAAACTGACCTACCAACGTTTCTCAATGTTAGCTTTTCTATGTTAAGAAGTTGGTTTATTTGTTCTTTCAATTCATCTATGTCAAAGATATTTGAGAATAAAAAGATATTTGAATCTATATGAACATAAATGAAAACCCTTGAGTTTTGATTTCCTATCTTAATTCATGATCTTAATATAATGTGTGATTCTTTGTTCTTGTTCAATCAAAATCGGTTGAATTCTTATTAGAACCGAATAGAAATTCTCTTGTGAAAAAGATTATAAGATGATTTTGATATTTATAGAGATTAAAATTCTGAAACCTTATTTATATTTAATTATTTAGTTCTCACTAGTAAACACTTATCAAATGTCTAAATCGATAAATAATCTTGATGACTTATTCCTATCATATCATATGTAAGCCAAAATATAAAATAGCATATGATTATATATATATATATATATATATATATATATATATATAACACAATATAAATTAAGGAAATAAAATTTTTTAAGAATTAAATGTAAAAGTTTATAGTCCGACGATTGCCTTTTCACCGTTAGAGAATCAAACTTTTTTCAACAATAATTAACCAATATTTTTTATTTTTTATTTTATTTTATTCTCAACTATAATAACACCAAAAACAATATTGTTTTCTCTTCAGTCCTCTCTCCTAGTTGCTGGTTAATTGATGATTGAAAATTATTAATTCCTTGTCTTATTCCTGATTCAAATAAGCGATTACCCTTATATCTTTCTATTAATTAACAAGTGGATCAAGTTAAGGTGAGGAATCATGAGCAGTATGAGACTGTACATATTTCTTTTTGAGGTATACATGGTTGACATGTCCACGTCGTTTGAGAATTATTACGAGATTCTATCTGTTTTGGAGTGTGGTGATGAATGAGCTGGTGTGTGTTAGGCAAATAAATATAGCTGGCTCTTGTGAAACATCCTATCATACATCACGTGCCCTTTTTTCTTTTCATGATCCTTCTATCTATTAAATAATAATACTTACATACATACATTATGCACTTCGGACTTCTTATTATAAATATAATATGAACAAACAATTTTTTTTCTCTTATTTTTATATAATTCGTGACTCCTCTCTTTTCTAGTTTTCTCTACTATATATATAAGGAAAAGTCTAGGGCCAGCAATTTTATCAAATTCTGTCCAGCATGTAACCATCAAAGAAGATTGAGTCATTGGATGAAATTTCAAATTAATCTCACACCATTAAAATGATGGCTATTTGATGGCTATGAATCCCAAAAGTTGCTGCCCCCTAGTATTTCTCTATATATAAATATACTAGATGGGATATAAAAGTTTATTAATTTGATTTTTCAAAAGAAGAGCTAGCTAATAATTTACTCTGTATACCAGGCTAAGTGATAATATATATGTGATAAATGTTATCCTACTCTTTCTAAAATAATATGTAAGTTACTCTTTTTGACGTGTCATAATCTAATGAGTGTTTATTTATCTTAATTTTTTAATAGAATTTGTTAGGTGACTAATTTATCTAATAAAATAAAAAATAAAAAAATTAATTTTGGGTCATTAAAATTTGTTGAAAATTTAACAAAATATTTAAAAAATGTTATATATTACTCTTTTATTTTTCACACAAAATCTCTTATTTCTAACAAAAATTAAATAAAAATCTAGACCTTAATAAAAAATAATTACAAACTAGCTACATTAATTTTTAAAAAACAAGATATAAAGTATTTTAATTTTTTTTCATATAATTCAAAACCAAATTGTATAGAATAAATTTTCAAATTTAAAGATCTACTTGACACGATAAACTTTATTTTCAAATTGAAAATTTTCACGGTGACACTAATTTGTGTTTCTATTTTTAATTTGTCACATCAATATTTTAGTTTAGAATTCAGTTAATATAATTTTTTTTAAATTAATATGTAATAAATATATAACAAATATATTAAAACAAACATCGAATTAAAATGTGACACATCAAAGAGGGTAACTTACATGTTACTTTAAAAAAGGTAGGGTAGCATTCACCTATATATATATATATAATTAATTTTAAATACACTAGTTTAAAAAATTATTTAAATATATAAATCTAATAATTAACTAATAACTCTTTATATTGTCAATGTATTAAAATTAAATTCTAATTATATTACTATTTTTTTTATAATATATATATATATATATATATATATATATATATATATATATATATATATATATATATATATATATTATGTGAAAATTAAATTTTTATACTTAAATAATTTAACGTTTTCAGATAGCTTTATCAAATAAATTATTTATACAAATTATCAACTAAATTTTCCTTACTACTAGTTGTAAAATTATCAGTTTCTTTTTGTATTTTTTATCAGAGAAAAATATACGAGTTTCTAAACTTTATAAGAAGTGTAAATAATATAAATGGGGACATTGATATTTTTCCATTTTTCTTGATATAACTAAAGTAGCTAGACCTCTCTATGGCCAGCCATTGGTCGATTGGCCCATAGAAAAGTTGAGAATCAATAATCTAAGATCGATTTGATTTTTCAATGACTCCTTCCTACAATATCTAGTTGCCAATGCAAAATAATATTCCTTAAGTCTTGTCACTTTTTGAATTATTCTACACATCTTTTGCTTTTGATGATGGCCCTCACAGTTGAACAACAAGATGGTTATAAACTATGCATGTCCTTGCCCTAATACCTGCTAAGAGAAATTTCAATTATTTTTTAATTTTTCATGAATCATATGATAATGTTTGTTTTAATTTCGTTTTTGTTCTAGCTATGACTCTAGCCTACATGTTATAGAGGTTAGCATGCATTGTCTTATGTTCAAATTAAATACCTTTTAAGCTAACTTTTTTTGTTGTGCATGTTTTTTGTGATTACATTTTTGAGTCCTTAAAAGGTTTTTCTGACACAAGGGAGAAAGGGTTTTCTGAATATATCAAAGTTTCTGCTTTTAGCTATTTACTATGTGTGAGGGTGATGCCAAGTGTATATACCACCACAATTTTTTTTTTCTTTTTTTGGACTTGTGTGCCACATGTTATATGTATAACTGAATTGAATTTTGTGGTGTTTCTAAAAAAAAAAAAATGATATTTGCATATAATATAAACAATATTATTTAGAATTAATTAAGGTACTAAATAAATATTATGCCAAAATTTAAGAGTAACGTTATATAATTAACAAAATTTTTATTATTTTTGTAACGTTTAGCTAATATTAAATTCTAATAATATAAAAATAAAATATTAGTTTAAAATATTGACTAATATTAATAAAAATGATTGTTTCTAACATTTTTTTTACAAATATGTGAAATCTAAAATCTACTACCACAGTAGAGAGAGAGAGAGAGAGATGCATAGATTGACTATATTTATTTACAGTAAAATAGATTTCAGGTCTAGTGAGAGTGCAATATTGTAATGTACTAACAATAGATCTATAATATGATAGATTATGAAAAATTTCAGCACCAAATTGAAATATTTTTTTTGATGATATCATAGGAGCTGAGACTGAGTTAGCATCTTGCATGCCAGCTCTAAAAAGTAATTTATGAATGTATTTAATTTGATAAAGGTGATAAGTGCTTGAATCTAATTTAAAAGCTTCTACTTCCAGAAAATAATTAGAATTCTAAAATGTTTGAAAGAGAAAATAGTGTGTAATTTTGACATAAGAGATACAATAAGTTTAGAATTGTTATACGTGATAAGAATGTCATAAACATATACTAAAATATAGATATGAAAAGTAGAAGATTGAAAAAAGAATAATGAAGGGTCAGATCTAATACTTTTGAAGGCAAATTGAAAAAGAGTTGATGCTAAAATTACATACCAGGTCATAGAAGCCTATTTTAGGCCATAAATTGTCTTATTTAATCTACAAGCATGTGAAGAATTAGCATATATAAATCATGAAGGTTGTATAATATAATCAATTTTATTTAATTTGCTATTTAAAAAAGTATTGTCAAAATCATATTGCTGAACTAACCAATTTAAAGATATGGCAATAGTGAGTATAACCCAAATAATTGTAGAATTAATTATTAAACTAAACATTTTCGTAAAATCAACAATTCCAATATGATGGTTTCCCAAAGCAACTAACCTAGCTTTATATCGTTTGACCTCACCAAAAGAGGATCATTTGGTAGCAAAGACTTATTTAAAACCAAGAATAGTGTTATTTGATGGAAGATTTACAATATCTCTAGTTCGAGTTAAGTCCCATTTTGGTCTTTGAGATTGACAAGTTGCACTGATTTAGTTCTTCAGATCCCGATAAAACTAAATTAGTCCTCCAGATTCGAAAAAGTGCACTACGTTAGTCCTTGTCCTATTTTCTGTCACCGGAGCACTAACGCCGTTAGTGACATGGCCAAATGTTGCCACACTGGACACACTAACGGTTAGATGACGTGGCTTAAAAATTTGATTAGTTCCAATTTAGTCCTTATCCCCTTTTTAAAACCTAAATTCATCCCGTGACTTCATCATCTTCTTCTTCTTCCCATTTCTTTCTGATTCTTCGTTTCCTACTCCCTTCCGAGTTTAGCATCATGATTGCAAGTAGGAGCCAGAGTTCTATGCGGTCTAACATAAGGAGTTCCAGTCGAAGTAGAGCATCGAGTGTTCTACAGTGGTGTAGGTGTGGGTGCCGTCCTGTTCTTCGGTAGTCCACAACAGAGGCTAACCCTAACAAGCCATTCTTTGGGTGCCCTAACTACAATGTTAATGGTAAGAGGTGGTGTGATTTGTTTGTCTGGGCTGACATTGGAGAAGAAGACCTCGAAGAAAGGGTAATTTCTACTGTGGATGGTGACCAAGCTAGGGTGGATTTGGCTTGGAGAGTTGGGAAATTAGAGGCTGAAGTTAAAATCCAAAAAATGTACATTTTATTTTTGGCTTTGTTTATAGTGTTTGTTGCTGGTTTCATGTTGGTAGTTAAAGCTTGAAGATGATTTTGTTTTACTATGGTCAGGGTTAATGTGTAATAGAAGAAAGAAAAAGTCTCCTTCTCAAATTTTCAAGTTGTTAGTCATTGCATAAATGTAAAGCAAGTTGTTTTCTGTCATCCAATGAAATTGTTAAAAAAAATTAAAAAAAAGAAATCTAAAATAGCATAATTAAAGATGGAACCAATTGTCATAATAATAATAATAATAATAATAATAATAATAATATGTTACCATATCAATAAGTTTCAACAAAAGTAACAATACCCCTGCCATATTAATGATAACTCTTCCAGAAAAGTAAATACTAGTCCTAAATCCAAAATACACCCATGCTAAAGGACAGTGAATGCTATCATTGTTATATTGTATCCAAATATATAAGCAGCCTACTACTATAAATTCAGGCCACATTACAAAAAAGTATGATTCACAAAAAGATTCACAGTATCATCCAAAATAGGCTGCACAGATCAAATACATCTTCATTTCTTCTTTTTCGGTGGCTTGAAGCCAGGTGTTGGGACAAATTTCAAGAAGTTGGCCAGTCTGAAAGATGTGGCTGAACTTGCTCCTTGTAATGGATCCATAGTGACCGATCCTGATGGTGGTGGTGAGGACCTCCTTCTGGTCTGCAATTTGGATGGCCTCGCAGGTAGATCCTGTATCATTTAAATAGGATATAAATTTAGTTGAATGTGCACAACAATATTAATATGGTTTGTAAAACTAAATGCAACTATCTGTTGATTATGTTGTGACTGTTGTGCATCTGAGTAGTTTGGTTGGGAGAGGTCGATCTCAACCACCTGGGCATCAACCAGTGTAGGTGCCTGAGCAGGTGCTTCTGGAGGAGCATGAGTAGGTGCAGCTGGAGGAGCTTGAGTAGGTGCATGAACAGCATTTCCTTGTGCATTGGATTTTGTCTTATCAGCAGCGATAGCTGCAGCTGCAGCAGCAAGAGCTTGAGCAACATCAGCTGCTCTCTTTTTTGGACAACCCCTCTTTGTATGTCCCTTCTGTAGGGAGTATCTGCAAGTAAAGGATTTAAGTTGTCTCTTTAGAGTCCCAGTCATCTTAAATTTCTTGCTTCCTCCATTACCTTCATCTGCATCCTTTCTCCTTTTCTTTGTAAGTGGTCCGATCTTCTTCTTATTCTTTGGAGCTTATGGCCTATTCTGCTCAGATTCCTCCCAAAGAGATTGTCCAAAAAATGGATTTATATAATGTGCATACGTGTCTCTATATGCGTCCATGGTGAGCCACTTATGACAGAAATCTTCAGGTTTCTTATTCACTCTTGTAAGAGCCGCACACGCATGCACACAGGGCATTCTTGAAGTAATTAACAAAGTAATGTGTTATTAAAGTATTCAATTATTCGCAAATAAAAAGGATCTAAAGGCTAGTTAATTACGTATTAACATCCAAAATTGACATGTGCACAGTCGCTTGCCCAAATCCACTACCATGTTAGTTGGATGACCATGCACTTCAAACTTCTCATACTCATCATCTCTAGTCCAGATTGGCATCCAACTTTTAGACTCCTTCCTGATCTTGTCCAACCTACTTTGAACCACTGGTGGTAGCTTCCCCACATGGTTGGCTAGCTTAACTTTCTTTTTAGCGATTGTTCTCATGACAAACATTCTGACCTCCTCAAGTAGCATGATGATTGGCTTGGCCCTTGCTTCTTTAATTCTTGCATTAAAGGTCTCACATGCGTTATTGCAGATATTATCAAGTTTAGGAGCATGACTAAATGCAGACTTTGTCCAGGAGTCCCTAGGCCACTTATTCAAGTAATTCTTTGGGCTTTGGATTTGCTTTAGGCTTTGACACAGAATTCGGGTTGGGCTTGGGCTTGGAGGTATTCTTTAGGTTTTTCTTGGCCTTGGAGGAGGATGTAGTATTGGATTTCGAATTTGGGTTGGCCTTTGAATTGTGTTTAGTTTTTGGGGTAACTGGAGGAGTCTTGCTAAGAGGCTTTGCAGTAGTAGCTTGGCTAGGATTAGATTTGGATGTGGTAGTGGGATTTTTTTTTGGGTTTTGGTTATTAGCACCAGGATCTGTTGGTTCTGTGCTCTTGGGTGGTGAGTGATAAACCCCATTTGTAGGGTTTATTTTGTGTTTAATTTAGGAGATTTTATGATCTTTTACCCATATTTATTCAATAAAATAGCATGATTTCATGATTGTCTCTCAATTTGTGCTTAAGTGTGAAAACATGCTTTCTAGGTCCTTAATTAGCTAAATTTAATTCACCTTTGATTCCACTAGATGCCTTGATTTGTTTGTTAAGTGATTTCAGGTTGAAAAGGCTAGGAATAGATCAAGGGAGTGAAGAGAAAATCATGCAAAATGGAGAACACATGGAAAAAGCCAAAGAATTGAGAAACATCATCCACGCGCACGGTACGCGCACTGTACGCGTACGCGCCGGTCTCCGCACGTGATTTTCTTAAATAAAAAACGTGCCCAGCGATTTTTGAGAGCTGTGGGGCCCAATTTACAACCAACTTTGGCGCCAAAATGCATAAAAGGACCAAGGATTGAAGGGGAATCAGGATTCACTCATTTTTTACTCATTCACACACATTAGGATTAGTTTTAGTTAGTTTTAGAGAGAGAATCTCTCACTTCTCTCTAGGATTAGAATTAGGTTTTAGATCTAGATCTACTTCTTCTCCTCTTCTAATTTTCCTTTTTCTTCCCTAATTGCTCTCTTGTAGTTGTAGAATTCTTCTTCTCTTGTAATTTCTTTGTATTGTTAGTTGTAGTTTATGAACTTTCTTTTGTAGATCTACATTTCTCCTTCAATGCAATTTGTAAGTTCTTTGTTGTTTCATAATTGTTTTGCCTTTCTATTGTTAATCTCTTGCTTTTGTAGTTGTAGATTCCTTTAATTCTTGCAATTAATAATGTTTACCTTTAATGCCTTCTATGTGTTTGTTGAAATGCCTCTTCTAGATATGAGTTAGATTTTGTTTCTCTTGGCCTAGGTAGAGTAATTAGTAACGCTTGAGTTATCTAATTCCTTTGTTGATTGATAATTAGAAGTTGCTAATTGATTTGGATACCACTAAAGCTAGTCTTTCCCTTGGGAGTTGGCTAGGACTTGTGGAATTAAGTTAATTCATCCACTTGACTTTTCTCCATGATTAGAGATTAACTAAGTGGTAGCAATGGACAATTTTGGTCACAATTGAGGAGGATAACTAGGATAGGACTTCTAGTTCTCATATCTTGCTAAGAGCTTTATTAGTTGTTAGTTTATTTTCTTTGCCATTTATATTTCTTGCCTATTATCCCCAAAACCCCAAAATACATCTCATAACCAATAACAAGGACACTTTATTGTAATTCCTAGGGAGAACAACCCGAGGTTCAATACTTCGGTTTATAAATTTAGGGGTTTGTACTAGTGACAAACAAATTTTTGTATGAAAGGATTATTGTTGGTTTAGAAACTATACTTGCAACGAGAATTCATTTGTGAATTCTAAACCACACAAAAATCCATTCATCAGTGAGGTATTATGCATTGGTTCATTGTTGTTAGAGAATGGAGTCTCATCATCAGCAGGGGCAGTGGGTATATTAGTTTGGTTTGAATCTTTTCTGGTAAGGGTTCATTGTCGGGTTCATCACTAACCACTCTAAGCTCATCATGGTCACCCTCAACATAAACAGCAATTTCATTCCCCTCAACAATTTCTGGTGATGAAACTGCATGTTCAAAGTAAACATCAACCAACCTATCATTCTTTTCAGCCATGAAACTCATCTCTTTCAACTCATCATCAGAATTCAGAGCTCTTAAACCACTGTCTAAACTCCTCCCCGGTACATGCCACCAACATTCTCCTAGCTTATCATATCCTAGTTCTTTATAATAATTTCTCACCCAAAATACATCTAAAGTATCTACATCAATGTCACCAACGCATGCCTTCTTATCAGGAGAATATATAGTCATTCCTTTTTCATCTTTCTGAAACTTTTCCCTATGGTGGAACATAATATCTAACTGCACATCCATCTGCATGATTCAAACAAATTTATTTTCATCACTAGTTCCACACAATGATCACTTTAAGATAGTTTTCATCAACTACATTCATACATGACAGAGAGATATATCAAAATAAAATACAGTTATCCACTATCGGAACAGAGCATGAAGACAAACCCCTAAAAACAATGCCACACAACATCGAAATAAAACCCTAGCACAAAATCAACTACAAACCTTACACTACAAGAAAAACACCCATTCAGGTACACTTGAAAAGTGTAGCCAAAAGTGAAAAAAAATGATGCCTTAGGCTACGGCTACGCTTTTTGGGCTACGGCTACGCTTTTTGAGGTGATTCCTATTCGACCGTTGCCTATTCTCAAAGGCTACGCTTTTCTCCACCAAGGACTACGCTTTTGGCGTTTGGGAATAGGCTACGCTTTTCAAGTGATGCTGTCCAGGATCAAAGGCTACGCTTTTCAGCTTTCATTTTTCCAGAATAGGCTACGCTTTTCAACACTACTACATCACTTGTAAAGCGTAGCCACATTGTATACCATAGCTACTTTTTATAAGCGTAGCCTTAGATCCATCTTTTTTTTTATATACTATAGCTACTGTATATAAGTGTAGCCTTAGGTCCCTCATTGTTTTTTTTTATTTTCTATATATATATATTCTAATAATTTTTTTTCTAAAACCTAATATTTAGTAATATGATTATATAATCCTATTTTTTTTAATTAAATTAGTCAAAAATTATAAAATAAAAATAAATACATAATAATACCGTACAATATTCTTTAAATAATAAAAATTATCCTTTAACAAAATATATTTATAATGAACTAAAAATATTGGGATGATCATAAATGAGTATTCATACATCTCACACTAAATTAAACATACCCATATCAAAATATACATTAGACCACTTATAATTTACTACTAATAAACTATAAAAAACCAAAATATTGTATCCTACATAAGTATCTTCTAATAAAAATTATTAACCTTCTGATAGAAGAGAAAAAAATCTTGTTCTTTAAATATCTTGTTCAACGGAAGATCGTATTTGGGAGATTTCTGGTTCTTCATCTGCCTCAAATCCCACATACCTGGGAATTCCATTTCATCGTCTTTGGAAATGATATTTTAGAAATAGTAGCAGGCAAATCTTCAGACAGAACCTAACAAGAGTATAATTAATAATCAGCAATGACATTTTCTTACAAAGTGTAATAAAGTAATAAACACAAATAAATCATAGATGAATACATGAGCCAGTGGTATGAACATATCCTTGTGTATATCTCAAGGGAATTAGCCTGAAATTTTCCTTTTTAGAGTTTTTTAGTCCTCGCTCATTCTATGAATAAGGATACTTCTTTATAAACCTTATACAAATCTAATGCTCCCCCTAACATCAAGTCTTTTATTTAAACTGCAGTACACAATTGTATTAATTATAACACTTAACAATAAAGACAAGTTCCCTAATAAACTACACAAGATTATTTCCCCTCACATATGTGTAATGTCTAGTGCTTACTCAGAAATTGTATGACACTTGTTCTTCCCTTGTTCTGATGCATTTCCTTATGGAAATGAGGAAACACATTTTTTGGTATTTTATGTTGTGTGTCCTGGCTCTGTGGTCCGGATCTTAAGGGTTGAATTTCTTGGGCATTTTGCTTCAATTTGTTTGAAAAGTTCAGTTGACTCTAAATCATTTTGAAATTATTTTGTTAAATGTGTTACTATATGGAATTATATATGTGGTCTAGAATCAAAGCTACCTGTAGGTTTAAGGAAAAAGCCACATAAATATTTGATATATTATATTAACCATGGAACTTGCATCCTCGGGAAAAAAAAAACATTAAACAAACATAGACGGCAAGATTTTTTAAGGACAATGAATAGAAAAACCTCTAAAGAATATCTTGAAAGCTTCACACGAGCATAAACATATTCTGTTTTTTCTGCAATGTCAAGAAGCAAAAGTAGCATATTAGCAGGAAAACTGACTGGAAATTTAAATTGGGAGAGAAAGCATAATCTAATAGCATAAAGTTTCCTTTCCATAAAAGCAGCAAATGATGATGCATCAAGCCAATTAATTTTTCTGCATTATGAACTAGTGGCTATGCAAATGTATCGTCACGAAACCACTTATCACAAAGCGTGAATTACCATAAGTCTATTTTTTGCCTTGTGCTGAAATTCTATCCCGTTTTTTGGAAGAATGGGGGCAACAAGAATCAAACAAGAATCTAAAAATATTTATAAAATATATTACCCAACTACACCCAGGTCTGCATGTTACAACTAAAAAAGAAACCAAAACAAAACAAAACAGCATAAATTCTCACCAGAAGTGTTACTGGTAAAGAGCACATTTACAGATTGCTGAAGTTCCACCCACCTGGCTAAAACCATCGAGGGATCCTTCTTGTTTAGATGGGCATCCCCTAATCTTATGTTAGACTGGAGAATCTTACTCAACAAAACAGTATGAGCATGCTCTGATACCTACAAACACAATTGCCCAAGTCCAAGTCAATAAGGTGAATGTAGAATAAAAAAGATAGTCAAGTATTCACAAAACAATGAAAGGACTAAAAAGGAGTAGTTATACTTTGAATGCCAGCAATTTACAAGCCTTATCCCATTAAATGAGATTAACTAAATTGAAAGGGTAAGTGTGTTCTTGTGATAAACCAAGAAAGAAACTGGATTTGCATTTCATCCTTATATCCTCCCTTCACATTACCTTTACATCCTACTGGCTTGCTTTCCTAAGAATGGCCCGCATGAGTCATGATAGAATTTTCTAACAAAAATCCTTCATTTTCCAATCTATATATATCTGCTAACAATTTCATAAGTACATTTTTCCTACATTTATATCCCACAACAATTTCAAATTCAGAGTACTTCCCTAAACCTATACCTTGTATTGACAAACTTTGGAAATATTCCACACTCCATAGTAGAAGCAAGAACATGGAGTACAAACAAAGAAGATAGAGAAATAGTACAACTCGTTAACAGTCTTTATTTATTATTCACACTTACCATATCACCTCCTTTAGTGGGAGGGCGAAATTTGATTGGTGGAACAAAAATATTCTCAAGAAAGAACATTGAGTGACCTGCTTTCTTTCCATATCCCTGACCTTGAATATCATTAATATAGGAACAGAGTCGAACCTCATTTTTTCACAAAAGTTCTAACATCATTTTAACCTGTAATTTGAATAGAATTAATATATGATTCTAAATTTTCCAACAGCATGTGAAACTTTTCAGTGTCCGGCTGACACTTTACATTGAGGTTAATTCAATATTTGGAAGAAACTAACTTGATATAGAAAGGACCAGAAAATCGATTTTGCTCAGCAAGCTTGTAAGACAACTTGTACCTTTTTGAATCACTTTTCTTGGTCCCAGCAGAGTTGATATCCTCTTCATATGTTGTATCCCTATCATCGGTTATAGTCTCACTTGCCAAACCTGCTGGTACTTAGTTTCCAATGAGAGAATAACACTAATAACAACTACAAACCCTAACAAAGCAAGATGCAAAAAAATAAAGCAAAATGCAAAATAAAAAAGCAAACTCTAACATAGTAAGAAGCAGAAATTACACAAGATTGTAAAACCCCAAATATCAGAACAACAAATCCTCAAAAAAAAATTACAAAACCAGATAAACTAGGCTGCAAAAAAAATTGGAAGTTGCTACTGTTTCTCTATTAATGGTGGCATGAGAATGTCAAGATAAACCAGGCTGCAAAACAAGGAAAGAAGAGAAAATAGACAAGATGTATATTAAATCACAGTGCACAAACCCTAAAATACCACACATCTTCATCAACAACAGCATGCATGTTATCAAATTACAGTTCACAAACCCATATTTCACAGATTAAAACTCCCAAATTAAAACCCCTAAAATCGGAACCCTAAGTCTCTGAAATTTCAGAACCAAATAGAAATCAATACATACCTATTCAATGACGTGAGCACGGAGAAGACGATGATGAAAAGCACGGAGATGACGATGGTGAGAGCGGCGCAGCGACGATGATGAGGGCAGCGCAGCGACGATCAGTGCAAGATGGCGAAGAGGAGCGACGGTCAGTAGTGCAGCAATGTGGACAGTGGTGAGTGCGGGTGAGTGGTGAGTGGTGGGCGATGACGGTCAATGGCGAGACTGAGAGGGTTTCTTCTTGTAGTGAGAGGGTCAGTGGCGAGAGCGAGAGTGAGAGGGTCAATGCCGAGAGCGAAGAGAGTGAGTGGGGGGCAACGATGGTGAGCAGGGCTTTCAGGAAAAAGTGAGACTGATGGTGAGCAGGGCAACAATGGCCAGGGCTTCTACTTCGCGATGAAGGTGATGAAGGTGATGAGTGAGCTTTCAGGAAAAAGTGAGACTGAGGGTTGACGAAAGGGGACGAAGGTGATTGAGTGACATTTGGAGGGAATTGAATCACAAAAATTTTACTAAGTGTGATGAGCTTGCTTTCAGGAAAAAGAGGAAAAAATTTCACTAAGTGTCAAATTTTTTACTCTAGATACATTAGGCATCGCTTTTAAAATGCACCCAAAATTTAACAAATAGGCTACCCTCTAAAAGCGTCCTCTTTGATATGAAAAGTGAACCTATAGATATTAACCTATGACTACGCTTTATAAGTGATTTCTATCATACCTAAGGCTACACTTTTTAAATGATGTTGTAATTGTGTATTCTTTTCTCTTATAAAAAGGCAACACGGAGAAAAGCGTAGCCTATTCATAGAATAGGCTACGCTTTTCAAATGTAGCTTAAAGAAAGTGTGGCTGAATGGGTATTTTTCTTGTAGTGTTAGGGAATAACAATATACAAAGTAATAAACCATGATCAACAACCATCAAAGCATTCCCTAAAATTTGAAAAAATAAAATTTTAATCTCTTTACTAACCTCGGTGAGGAACATAAGCTCCTTGTAGCGGCAAAATAACTCTTCAGACAACCTCACAGTGTTCACTCGTGTTCCAACAGTCTCCAGAAATCCTATTGCAGTAACCCATTCCTATTTTGAGTCACTCATGGAAGAGAAACGTTTTTCCACTGCGTCACTCATGGAGGAGTTGAAGACAAAAAGTGGAGACAAAAGAGGGATATGCAAACGTTTTATTTTCCATTACATACAAACGACGTCGTTCAAAGGGGTTTTTTAGCGCCAAATCATAAACGACACCGTTTCATAGTCTCCAGAGTGGCAACATTTGGCCACGTCACTAACGGCGTCAGTGCTCCGGTGACGGAAAATAGGACAAGGACTAACGTGGTTCACTTTTTTGAATATGGGGACTAATTTAGTGCAATCGGGATCTGGAGGACTAAATCAGTGCAACTCGCCAATCTCAGGGACTAAAATAGGACTTAACTCTCTCAAGTTCTTATTTTTTTTTATAGAGTATCAAGTTTATAAATCATAACATTTTTTCAGTGTCACATTTCAAGAGCATTTTTAACAAAATAAAGAATTTTTTGCAAAAATTTTGGATCAGAAATGAAATTTGTGATAAAGGATTGTAAAGCTTTTGGCTTAGAAGATACAGACTTAGATATTATAGCCATAAAATGTATATTGTAGTATTAGTATTTGTGTGATTGAAAGGTAAGTTGATTTTTATTCCTGAGATAGGAATAGAAGTTGATGAATGATGAGAATATTGAAAAGGTATAAAAGTATTTGAATGAGATTGAACGTGTGAAGTTTGATATGATGGTTCAGTATTAGTAGAGGGAATAGGCTGTGCAGTGTTAGACTCGTTTGGAGATAGGTGTAACACTACAAGAATATGACCGATTAGCTACCACAAAAAGAGTCGTAAAATCATCGCTAATTTGACGCAAAATATAATTTGTGACAGATTAGCTACTGCTTAACAACTAATGCTTTCCTTACTAACTACAAGTCACAGATCAGTGAGGCAAACACAATAGTCGCTAATTCATCGAAAAGTTTTTTAGCAACCGAATAGATAGTTGCAAATCCACCACTAAAGTAAAAGCTAATTCCATATAAGAAATAGTCATGACAGATGAGAAAAATAAAGAACATTCTTTAGTTAATAATTCTTGAGATATAGCATCAATGTGTTCATCCACTGTGAGAACATGTCCCACTGTAGCTAAAGAATCCACCACATTCTAGATTTGTTTGAAATAATTTGTAGTTGATTGGACAGTTTTCTTGATGGATTTCAGCTTGGATTTGAGTTGCTTGATGTGAATCTTGGTAGTTTGAGCAAAAAAATTTTGAACTTTCTGCCATACTTGATATGAGAATTTGCAGTCTAGCATCTGGTTCTTGATTGAGGTTTCCATTGATGACAACAACCATGTCATTAAAAAATTATTCTTGATTTTCTACCCTTTATACATTGATGATTCTGTATTTGATTATCTTTCAGCTTCAATACTAAACTTTGGAGGGACCTTTTCTTGAATTAGGTGATCTTCTAGAGAGTTTACACCAATAATATATATGAAGTGCCAATTATTGCCATGTGCAATAAGAATTTATGTCCAGCTTATCAAAAATTGGTATGGAATGAAAAATTTTGTTGGCTGTGATTGTAGTGGGGATGGAAATTATTTCTAGAGTAAAGTATCGTTTTTATCCCCAACATTTGGGGTAAGTCCTAAAGTTGTCTCTAACGTTTAAATCATCCTATTTATGTTCCCAACATTTAAAAATTAATTTAATATTATCTTACTGTCATCTATACTAATAGAACACTAATGGAATTGCCTACGTGGACGTTATTGTCCACTGTGGAAAACCATTCCCCAGTGACCGTTAGTGAAAATTGAATAAAAATAAATTTTAATTAAAATAGTGTTGAAAACCCTAATTTATAAAATTTCCTCTCATTTTGTAATTTCATCTTCTCACCATCACCTTTTCTCTTGCTTTTGTTGCTTATTCCATGGCTTCGTAGGGCTCCCAAGCGACGCGTAGCAGTAGTGTTTTGGGTCGAAACAGCAGCCAAGCCCGTCAATGGAGAACAACTTGTTATTATAGGGAGAGGCCAGTGTTTGCGACTTCGTGGTAGAAAATCCTAGATGGAGGTTCTGGGGCTGTGTTAACTATGAGGTAAGTAGAAAATGTAGTTTTTGTGATGATAGTTATAACTTGTTAATATTTGTTTATCTGATTGGATTTTTTCTTTTGTTTTTGGCCTAGATTGGAGAAGAGTGTGGGTATTTTGTGTAAACAGAGTTAGAAGAAGAGCCACAAGTTGTAAGATTGAAAAGAAAAGTCACAATCTTAAAGGGTAAATTGACAACAATAGAAAGGATGTTTATATTAGCAATAACAGTTAGTCTGGTTGGATGAACATCTGCTATAATATTTCTATGTGAAAAGATTACATTGACAAGAAATGGAAGGTTTTCTTTGTAATGAGGTTGGATAATATAGGAACTAGTACGATGTGGTTATAATATATTATCTGTATTTTGGGTTGTAGTTGTAGGAATTAGCTTGGATCAAGTGTAGTCTCTGGATTGAATGATTGTGAATGAAATTCATTGTTAACAACCATCATGTCTTCAATTTATATTATCATGGTACATTAGTATAATAACTATTTGCAAATGTAATTAACTGAAATAGTGATCATGAAATTGCATAAATCATTAGCTTGAATATTAGGCCTAATGTTACAATAATTCACAACTTAACAAACATAGATAAAATAATTTGAGTTTAATAACTCGAAAAATAAATCAACTAAGATCTTAAACATACATTGTTTTTAAAATAGCAGCATCACAAAAAAAGTTTTAATTAAAAAATATAATTTGTTACTATCACAAAAAGCAAAATGCATCAACAAACATAGTTTGTTACCATCCATGCTCTCGGAGGAGTTTTAGCCATGAACTTGAGCTGGAATAGGGTGACACTCTTGACTGGGCTTGGCAGCACCCTTGACATAGTTGGAGTTGGTGCAGAAGTAGTCTTAGAATGGTTTACTTTAGCCCTTTTTGAAGTAGTTTGTGATTGCTAGGTACTGACAGCTGGCTTCTTCTTTGGGTATGAAGTTGATCTTTTGTTATTCCCCTTTCGCTTCCTACTGCCTTGCTCAGATCCCTCACTAGAAGCAGTTTTGGCAGAGAGTCTTGAACTTGTTGTGACACCTCTCCGTGATCTCCCCTTTGAAGTTGAAGCATCCAGTCCAATCATGGGCCTACACACCATGAAACTCTTCTTACAGCATCCAAGCAGACATAGATCCTCTCAAACTTGGGTCTTAAATCTACCCCTAGCATTAGTCTTTCAGATGCAAACACAGGTGGCCTCTGGACTTGCAAATGCACTGATGACCCCGAATTTGTCTTAAACAACTCATGACAATAATCATACAATTTTCTATATTGCTCTATGTAGGTCCCTGCAACTCATCGAGAGCAAATTGCCTCACTCTAGCAGCCTTAGATTTGGACAGCTCCACATTCCACTTAGTATATGCTTTCATCATCAGTGTAGTTAATTTAATTTTTAGGTTCTCAGCAATTTCTTTCAAAAAACTTTACTCGGCCATTTTGCATGAATGATTCCAATCTTTAATTGCGTAGAGCAATTGTGCTTGTTGTGGCAACTCTTCAACTGCCAACTTTGTTCAAGCTTCATCTTTTCATAATATGCATACTAATCACAATCCTCCACACATTTTACTTTAATCCTCTTAAGATCCACCTTTGAGAATCACAGACCCCTCCCACTACTGACAGCATATGTAGTGGCACAATCCTTGAACTCCTCTCTAGACACATACAAAGTTCTCACCTCTCATTTGTATCCACTCATGTTATTTAAATTCTTGTGAATCAAATATCTTTTTCTCAACATGTCATCCTCATCATCACTTAATGGAATATCTAGGAAATTCTCACTGTTATAACCTTCATCCTCATCACCAAATTTTTCCACAATTTTTTTTATTCCACGAGTTGGTGCAGCTGGTTGTGAAGATTGAGTTTGGGTCTGAGTAGGTGCAGATTCCTTTTTTTCCTCTCCTATGATGTTCACATCAATTAAACCTTCAGCCCCTCCTTGTCATCATCACTGTCACCAAAGTCAAGACTTCTAATATTGTGGTCTGATTCATAACCATCACTTGAATCAGAACTCCATGAACTTTCACTCCCCCTAGGTTCATAGTCATCATCATCAGAGGTCTTACTCTCTTCCTCTTCTTCTTCAGCAGCATCAGTCCCTTTCACTTTCTCACATGGTCATTCACTCATGGACCCAACTTCTTCTATTTCAGTTGGCCTAATAGTTGTATGTCTAGTCCCAAGCCCAACACCATGGCCTTTATACACAACAATTGGGTCAGGCCTAGCTTCATCACCTATTTTTGCAGGACCAGTAATTTGACCCAATTGCACATCTTCTGCATCTTCTTCCATTTCGCTTGTCTTGTGAACAACATAAAGTTCAACTATATCATCCTTCACCCCAATTCTTGCCATATCCATTGTATCCTTGTCATTTTTCAGCATCGTCAATCCTTTCTCTGTCCCAGCATTTATAGATTTATACCACATGGCAGTGATATCCTTATTCACATAGCCCTATCTACTCACTATTTCATATACCTCAATTAAACTCCATTCATCCTCATCACAGTAGTCTACAATGGAAGTCTCCCCACCCAAATACCTAAGAGGCCCTCCTTCAAGCCGAAACTTACTTTGATGATAAATTTTTACACTAAAATGACTAATCTCTTTTACTACTTTTCCTATTACAACTTTCAAACCTCATAAAAAAAAGGTAATAAATGTTTTAAGGAAAAAAGTGTAAATAAAAAATTCTCCTACCATCAAAAACCCCAAACCCTAACAACGACAACATTGCAATCACAAAAATCCTATGTGTAACACCCTCACTATCAAAATGTCACGCTTTCGGCTGCGTCACTCTTATAGTAAGTAGTATTATGACGACTTCATATACTTAATAATAAAATAGGAGCCTTTGACTCAAAACTGTATCGTTGTTTTCTTTGAAAAAACGGAAAAATACTTTTTCATGAAAACAAACCAGCATATACATATATACAAAAGTTCTTACATAAATAGCTTATGAATATAATATACATAAATCATTACAATTCCTATCCCTCTCACAAATTATAATATTGATGGCAAGGGATAAATACATCATAACTAAAATAATAACATTGAATAAACAAACCGCAATAAAACTCTTCGTGAGCCTCGTCATCCGTCTCCTAAAAAGATAAAGCTGTAGGGGGTGAGAACCTAACCACATGGTCTCACCACAGAGTTGTAAAATTTTCATAAGAAGATATTTAAAGAGAAATCTATTTTCAAGTTTAGTGATTATCGTTGTCTTATGAATCTTTTGAAAATCGACGGTTTAACCATCCGAAAATCTAAAACCTCTTTAAAAGAAATCAGTTAATTATCCAGAAATCCAAACTCACTTTTTTTATAAAAGAATCTTAAAAGTTTCCTAACAGTATGAATGACCAACCTGTTCCAAACATAGGTTCATTAAGTCTATGTTGAACCAGCTTGATATTTCATACTTTTCTGAATCTTAATCAGAAACCAACCACGAAATCAACCAATACTATCATCAATTCATCACCAATACTCAATCAACAAAAGTATCACACTAGAACAAACACAGGCAAAATAGACAAGGAAAGCACAGGTATAGATAGCAATTATAGTAAATAGTTCAGATAGCAGTTAATAACAGTTAAGCAATTAGGCAAACCAAAACAAATTCACACTCAAATAAAGCATGCAAATGCATATGATGCATGTCTGTCCTATGGCTAATGAGCTCATCTGTCAGTTATACAGCCAACCCGACATGTCCTGGTAACTAACCATTGGAAAGTCCCTCTGTACGCGCATCCCCAAGCTCAATAATATCCATGAAAAAAATCTCAAACTCATCTATGGGGAGAGACAAAGCCCCAAGCTCAAATTCATATATATATGCATGCCCATGGGAACCCGGAAAATTAAAGTGCCCGGTGACATCTTACGTACAGAGGATCAACAATTTGTCTCAATTTTGTAAGTCTCGTATACTTTTAATTCATTATCATCATCAATTCATATCTCATTTTCACATCCATTCAAAAATCATACTTTAAAATCAATCCTCATCATCCTTCATTCAAATTCAATCATCATCATCCATCCTCCCATTCCGTTCATCAACAATCCCAATTCAAAACATAATTCATTCTTTTCTAAATAAATCAAACTTAAAACATATAATCTTTAAAACCAAATCTCTTTGAATAAACTATTCAAACGAAGCTTTCCTATTTTTATAAAAATTTCGGCAGCATCTCCTCTAAAACTCGGACTCTGCCACCCTTTTCGAGTCCTATCCAAACATTCTTCAAACCCTTCTCAACCATTTCCAAATCTCAATCATTTTCCAAAATTCATCCAGTTCTAATATCAAATTATTTTTAAATCGAACCAATTCCAATAATAAATCTTTTTCAAAATCGAACAAGCTCCAATATTAAATCATTTATAAAATCAAACAAATTCAAAATCAAACCGCTTCCAAAATCAATTCATTTTCATATCTCAAATCATTTCCAAAGCCGGTTTATTTATATTATCAAATTAACTCCAAAACCAAAAAAACCCACTTTTCATCATATTTAACTAAATAACTTTACAAACCAATTTCTCATCAACAACCACACCACTCAAACAATTAGTAATTCAGTCTCGCAAACAACCACATTCACAAGACAAACATAATCACAAAAATATATTTTTCACATCAATATCTATTTATAACAACTTTGTAATATAAAATAAATTTTAGGAAAATCTCCTAGCTTGATTGTCAAAACTCGAAAACTCTAAAACACGTCACAAACTCGTTTTCTCTCGGCCTGCAACGGCGGCAGCCGTAACCTCAGCTCCAAACCACTTTCTCAGCAACCACAATGATTCTAATCGCAACATATAATAACCAAAACTCAATATTATAGCAATTAACACCGTAAAACCTCAACATAAGATAACAAAACAGTGACTAAAAGACTTTTCAAAACGAAAAGCTTACTGCAACTAAGAAGAAACTGAACTAAGTAGCGGCAGAGCGGCTCAACGGCGGCAAAACAGCGACGAAGCACAAATCCTTGAATGGTAGTGGCACGGAACATAGCTCCTCCTCTTCTTCACGGCAACAGCGAGCACAGACGACGGCAGCACGGGCCCTCCTCCATTCCATCAAGTTCTGTTCCTCACGTTTGGCTCTCTCTCTTTCGTATTCGGCGGCGACAGTCCTCCACGGCGACGGCGAGCTCCAGGGCGTGGCGCGGTGCGGTGGCGAGTTGGATAGCATCGGCGGCTATGGCAGCGGCGGTCTCCCTCTTCCACCGGCACTCTCTCTCTTCTCCGTTCCTTCTTCTCCCTCGGTCCTCTCTTCCTCTCCGCCCTCCCTTTCTTTCTTTCCTTCTTTCTTTTTTCTTTCTTTCTTTCTTTTCTTTCTCAGCTTGTGTGTGTGTGTGCGGTTTGTGTTGTGTGTGTTACCGTTTTGGAAAAAAGGGAAAGGGGTGTGGCGGCTGAAGGAAAAAATATTTGAGTTAGAATTTTGTTATGCTAAAATTAGGATTTGTATAGATTAAAAATATTAATAAAATAATAGGGTTGGGTAATAATTTAAATTAAAATTAATATAAAATAATTATCTTTAAAATACCATTTTATCATCAAATTGCAAGTTATTTTCAAATAAGTACTCCAATTCAATAGTTAGAGATAATATGATTAATTTTCTTTATTTATAAAAATTAAAGTATTAAATTACAAAATCTCAATTATTTAAATCAAATCATATAAAATTCTTAGTATTTTACAATTACTAAACTTTATATTTAGATATGAAAACTATCCAATGATTGTAAAATTAGATAAAAATTCTAATTTAATTATCAAAACTTGATTTAATTAGCTTTAATAAAAAAATTTTAAAATTAAAATCTTTAATAAATAAATAAATTAAAATTGACTCATAATAAGAATTTTCAAAAATTATGCATCTTACACTATGCGTTAACAGATTTACTTGCATGAACTATTACTTGAAACAAAGATCAAACATAAATTGTACATACCTTTTCACTCTGCGCCATTTCAACACTTGTGAAGACCAAGACGAGCAATTCTCTCCTTCGCAGAAAAAATCGAAACTCAAACTACCTTCAATCTGTTGTCTTTCACTGTGATCAAGCTCGAAGAAGAGAGGATAAAAAGTGGTATAGGGTTCAGAGGGTGTGCAAGATGAAGTGTTACGTTTTTTCTTCTCTCATCTGAATGAGAGTGTTTCATATGCTAAAAGAAATAATAGACGCGAAGGGACATACGTGTCAATATACACGTTTGGGGTTAACAGCGTTCATTGTCTATGTAGGCAGTTTTGTTAGTATTTTGTTATTGTAGATGACAGTAGAATAATATTAAATCAATTTTTAAACATTAGAGACATAAATTGGACGATTTAAATGTTAGGAACAATTTTAAGACTTATCTCAAAAGTTGGAGACAAAAATAATACTTTACTTTTATTTCTATAATAGATTAAATTAAGCTCTTGATATCATGTCAAGATTGCAGAATTGAGAGTATGAATGTGTAGAGGCAAAACTTGGGGGAAAAAAAAAGAATTAGAGAGAACTCTAAGTTTATTGGAAAAGAAGTAAACCAACATAATAATGAATGTATAACTCTAGTCTGTGTACAAAGAAGGGAAGAGAAGGTTATATACTAGAGACTAATGATGCTCTAACTAATAAACTGACCTCATTAACTATTCTCTTCCTCAACTAATTCTGTTATAACTACTTTACGCTTATCAAAGGGTATGTATAACAAGAACATAAACTGTAAAATGTTGTATATATCTTATATACATACATATATAATCATTTCGGATAAAGTTGATATAAGCTTATTAATGATGCCGGAATAATAGAATCCGAACTCGGTTTCTGAACTTCTTTTTGAAACTTAATGTTTGATTGTAAATAGATTTTCTTTTTTTTTTTTTTTTGTCTTTTAAAAAAAAACCAGAGAATTAAACTCTCAATTTTTGGCTCACAGAATTAATTAAATTCTGATATCATATTATAAAATAATTTATCAAAAAAATTTAATTAATAAAAAAACACATAAATAATTATATATTTTAATATATCTTTTCAATGCAAACTAATGTTAATTAATTTATAATTTGATCATTTTTTTTTAAATTTAAGCTGATTGAAGGAGATACATAAATAGTTATATTCTCTAATACGTTATTTTACGTAAAAATTTCTTTTAAATTTGTGTAAATTTTGGATAAACTTTTTTTTTATTTGTCTTATATTAATTTTTTTTTTCTGAGATTCAACAAGTATTTAATTCTAGGCTTTTGGTCATAAAAATCTGATATCATATGATGATACAATTTCACCCAAAAATTTAAATTGATAGAAATAAATATATCAATGATTATATTCTCTTAAGTATGGACATATTATTAACTAATTATTTTAATTTTATAATTATTTAATAAAATAATTTGCCATTTTTAACATTTTAGTGTTTTTCATTTGATGCTGCAAAAGAAAATGCATATATACCAAGTACTAAAAAAATGGAAATTAAGGTTATGATGGTTTGACTATTCAGTTAATGGCCGAATTTGTTCAAGAATAGCCTCATTTCATGAAAGTTATGTATGCTAGCAACAATTTTATAAGGGCATGCATAACAGCTATATATTTCATATTTAATTTTCTCTTATATATATATATATATATATATATATGTTATGTATGCTAGCAACAATTTTATAATAAGGGCGTGCATAACAGCTATTTCAAATTTATTTTTTTTCGATATATATATTATTCAGAATTATTGACAAAAATTGTATATCATGGACTATTATATAACATTGAGTGACATGAAATCAATGAATGAACTACATACTATATCATTCTAGTAATTTATATGAGGCTACATTTTATTTCTCTGGGTGTATAAACTGGGAAGCAAAGATGCCGCCATAGCCCATTGTATAGGTTAAGTGTACCCAAAGCTAGATTATGGTAAAATCCAATAGTTGTCTAGTCTCATCAATCTTGCTTTATGATAATAATACAACAAATTTTAAAATATAAATAAATATATATTGATGTCTAATTTTTATAAAAAAATTATTAGTACATATTATCTTCGTCATGCATAATAGAAAACTGTAATTTTAAAATGAGATTAATTAAGATAGAAATAATATTTATGATAGAATATTGGACCTCCCCATACCGTGAGATTTTTGGAAGTGATAACATACATGTGCTCTGATGACCCAGTGGCTAGGCATTGCCATACCCTAAATAATAAATTGCTCATCCTCCAAGAAATTGAAGATGGCCCGTCATATATGACTTCTAGGGCAAGGTCCTACCCACCCACTGCTCTATTGGAATCAACCTGTTCCCCAAACACAAACCCTCAATGTTACTATCCCTTCATTAATTTGATAGGTTCAGAATCTTCATGCATTATTTAATACATAAGAAATGTTTCTTATGTATATAGCATAGTTAATCCATTTTCTTTTTCAAGTCTCTTTTCTTCCTTTCTTTCTCGTGTGACCCAAATTTTTTAGGATTCAACTATCATTATTATTTCATATATACATAGAGTAGCTTTGCGTTATTAGCTTTATTCACTTCTAATTAAAATGCAAATAAAAAACTTTAATGAATAATGAAAATTCAAGTTAATGTAAACTCTTTTAAATTTTATAATGAACTGATTTACTTATAATTATATTGCTCATTATTAGCTAGAGGCTAATTATTTATAGAAGTACTATTTGCACATTAAAATTAAAATTAGCCACTACGTAATATATATATAATTCAACTTATTTTTATTGTATATTTTGTATTTTAATATATATTTTATTTTAATAGTTAATTTTAATATACACTTACATAATTATTTATTTTAGATACTAATAATTATATTTATGCCAAAAAAATAAGCCTTTTACATGCTTGCAGCTCATAAAGATCGTATTAATTTGAAGTGGTAACCTTTTTGCTAATCAAGCTAATTAAGCTAGACTCTTGCCCATGGCATCTCTCATTGATATTCATGTTTAATAGTTTTGAAAGTAAATAGTTATTTGATATTTTCAAAGATTCTGAGTTTGATGAAATAAATTTTACTATTTATTTTTGATAAAATAAATTTTTAAAATATTATTTTTATTGACAAAATAATCTAATGATTAATTCATTATTTTAGACATTAATAAAATTATCTACGTGGCATGTTAAGTCCTTATATAAATTGTACAGTAAATTATGTGGACATCAAAATATTTTTGTTGACTCTAAATAAAATTTTAATTCCTCAAATTGAAAAGTTAGGTTCATTTTTTTGGATATGAGAAGTATACGTATGTTGTACATTATTGTGAAAAATATGAGTGTTAAACATGAACGTGGGAATAATTTTTTCTAAAATAGGGATGAAGAAATCGGACCATCTGATTTTTTGTAAAAAAAATTAAGTTTACTAATCAGATAGTTCGATTAGTGTGGAAGAGAAAATTTAAATTTTAGTGAAGGTAATTAGACCCTTCGATTTGTGTACTCTAATTTTTTTTAATTTTTTAAACATAAATCGGAGGGTCCGATTTGTGTACTCAAAAATCGGACGATCCAATTTTTGCTCCTGATACCACAATTACGTAAAGCACCTGTATACTTTATATTTGCATTCTACACCATTTTTCCTCTCATATCTAAATTAAAAAGTGTAAAAAGTTGTATTCTATTCTAGATATTGTTGGTGGAGCCAAAATAAAAAATAATTCTTCGTTGAGAGAAAACAATGCATCTATTTTTGAGATAACAACCACGAGCGGCACAACAAATAAAGTGGAAAACTATTTGATAGAACATATTTCTATCATAATGAGGCGGTCACGTTGAAATCGAAAATGTCCAGAGTAATAATAGATTAATGATTAAACCGTTTTGGCAAATAAAATTAATATTTCAAAATTTATTTTGTTAAAAACAAATATTAAAATCTATTTTATCAAAATAAAAAATGATCATATGTCAAAAATCAAAATCACTAATTACCCTTATTTTGAACAAGTAGTTACTGCTTGATATTAAGAAATATATTTAAAACACAAAAAATTCAATCCATATTGTTTGAAATTGAATCGAATCGAATTAAAATTTTTTTAAAAATTCATTCAGTCTAAACTGCACTGCAAAAAAATAAATGTTCGAACTGGATAAATTTTTTACTCAAAATCGATAAGGCACCACAAACACCCCTAAATTAATTATAGAATGACTTGCACTCTTGTAAAAAAATTTTCTCTAGCATTATCCTTTTTTTATCAGTATAAAACGTTTAAACCGTCTAAATGTATTTTATTTAATATTTTTTCTTTTGATTAATCACAACATATTGCAACATGAAACGATTTTTTAACCTATATATTAAACAAGTTAATTGGTGGAATAAAAAACCTTATTGGGTACGGTTTGATGGATTATTAATATATAATATGGTATGGAAAATTTTGAAAAATGATAATATATATCACTCTTATTTTTTATGATGTTATTCCTCACGTGATATTTTTATATTATATTTGGTATGAATTTATAAAAAAAAATAATGACTTTATCAATATATATAATAAATGTCATTATCATTTCCCAAAAATTTATGAACAATAGTTTTACTAGTCATGAAAGGTATGAGATGGCAAGGGTAAATTGATAAGAGAGAAAGATACTTGAATTGGATTAATATGTACGTCACTCAAAATTACCCATATACTTAGTATGTTGATTTTTGCTTCCTTGGTACCTAAAACTCTATTGAAGCTCAACTAATCTATACAAAAATAACAGAACCTGAGCTAATTTTACTCGAATCAAGTCAACTTATGATCTATTAAGGTGTCGGTTATTGTTGAGTCTGCAGTAAAATTTTGATTTCTAATAACTACAAAATAATATGAAATTGAACACTACTCACAATAATGCACTTGTTATATAATTACTAAAGAGAAAAGGAAATAAAATAAAACAATAATAATAATATGAAAAGAAGATGTGAATGTAGTTGTTATTGTTGATGATGATTGAATTGAAATTCTACAAACGTTTATATAGTGGTTATATGCTATAATTTCAACGGATAGAAATAAAACTTTCCTATAATAACTCTTAGCCTTCCTTTTCTTTCTTTCTCTCTCACAATTCTCCACCTCGTTCACAATTTGAAATCTACGCAAATTTTGGACGATCAAAGAATGGTATTCATATTCGGTTGCATCATTTGACAATGATTGCCTAACATGGAACAATATTGAGCAATTTCAAACAGTGTTGGAACTTGCTTCCTGACACCACTTTAGTCAACATGTCAGCGGAATTTTCATCCGTGTGTACTTTTACAAGAGAAATGTCACCTTTCTCCATAACATCACGCACGAAATGATATCTAACATCAATATGCTTGGTACGAGCATGATGAACCTGATTTTTAGCCAAATGAATTGCACTTTGACTATCACAATTCAGATCCACGCAATCTTTGCTTCAGCCCTAAATCATCTAGAAGATCCCTTAGCCACAGTGCTTCTTTCACCCCTTCTGCTACGGCCATGTACTCAGCCTCTGTAGTAGATAGTGCCACTGTAACTTATAACATCGATCGCCAACTAACCAGAGCACCATGTATTTTATATACATAACTAGTCATAGAACGTCTTCTATCTAGATCACCAGCATAATCAGAATCAACAAAACCGCTGATTTGACATGATTTTCCACTAAAGCATAAACATGTGTCAATGGTGCCCTTCAAGTATCTTAATATCCACTTGATTGCTTTCCAGTGTGCCTTACCTGGGTTTGCCATGAACCTGCTAACAACGCTTACTGCCTGTGAAATATCTGGGCGTGTACATACCATAGCATACATTAGACTACCGACTGCACTAGCATAAGGTACATTTTCCATGTAAGACTTATCCTCTGCTGTTGTGGGAGATTGTTTACTAGAGAGCCTAAAATGTGGAGCCAACGGCGTTACCACCAATTTAGCATTTTTTATTTCAAACCTTTCAATGACGCGCTCAATGTATCCTCTTTGGCTCAAGAACAATTTTTGGCTTGATCTCTCTCTTTTAATTTCCATGCCTAATATTTTTTGTGCAGCACCCAAATCTTTTGTTTCAAATTCTTTACAAAGTTGAACATTTAACATATCTATCTCCACCTTGCTCTTAGAGGCAATAAGCATGTCATCCACATACAATAGAAGATAAATATAATCACCTCCAGAAAACATACGAATGTATACACAACAATCATAATTACTTCTGGAAAAATCTTGTTTTAACATAAAGGAGTCAAATTGCTTATACCATTGCCGAGGAGATTGTTTCAATCCATATAGCGATTTTCTCAAGCGACATACATGACTTTCTTTACCCTCAACCTTGAAACCCTCAGGTTGATACATGTAGATTTCTTCCTCTAAGTCACCGTGCAAGAACGCAGTCTTCACGTCTAGTTGTTCCAACTCAAGATCACCATGAGCGACAAGACTTAAAAGCACCCGTATGGAAGTGTGTTTCACCACAGGAGAGAATATCTCATTGTAATTAACACCTTCTTTTTGTGCAAATCCCTTCGCTACTAACCTAGCTTTGAATCTTGTACCATCTGACTTAGTAGGATCTTCTTTTCTTTTATACACCCACTTACAACCAATTGCAGTCTTTTTCACGGGCAATGGGACCACATCCCATGTCTTGTTCTTATGAAGAGATTGCATCTCTTCCTCCATAGCGACCAACCAACTCTCTCTATCTTTGTCTTTGATAGCATGTTTGAAGGTGACCGGCTCATCATCCTCCACTGAGAGTGCATAATCTACCAAGTTTAGCTGCCCATAATGTCTCAAAGGCTTGTCTGACCCAAACTTCTGAACAAATTTATAATTCCTCTTTGGCCTAGTAGATGCCAAAGAATCCTGCTGCTGCTGTTGTAATGCATGTGCATTTTCTCGCTGAATTTCCTCATGATCAAGTTCATCCTCTGCGTCATCTCGAGTAGCATTAGAATGCTCTACCTGAACATTATTAGAGTCTATTTGTTGGTATTTAGACTCTATCTCCACCACTTGAGTATTTGAAATTTTTCCAACATCACCATCATCTGGCACCACATCTTTAGACAAAGCTACCATAGATCGTTCATCAAAGGTAACATCCGTGCTAATTACAAACTTAGAATCATTTACACTCCAAAGGCGATAGCCTTGAACCCCTCTTGGATACCCCAAAAAGATTGCCTTCTTAGCTCTATCATCAAGCTTATTATCTTTGATATGATAATAGGCTGTGCATCCAAAGACTCTGAGTTTCTCGTAATCTGCATGTTCCCCTGACCATACCTTATAAGGTGTGTTTCCATATAGAGAAGAATGTGGGGATCGATTCACTATGTAGCAAGCTGTAACAACCGATTCTGCCCACCATTCTCTGCTTAACTCAGAATTATAGCGCATACACCTTGCCTTCTCAAGTAGCGTACGATTCATTCGTTCGGCGACTCCATTCTGTTGTGGTGTTTCTCTAACTGTCCAGTGTCTTGCAATGCCTTCTCGATCACAGAACTCCTTGAAAGCTCCATCCGTGTACTCTGTGCCATTATCTGGTCGTAGGGTTTTCAACTTCCTACCCGTTCGATTTTCAACCATTGCTCTCCACCGCTTAAAAGTGTCGAATACCTCATTCTTATGTTTGAGGAAGTAAATCCAAACATATCTGGAATAATCATCAACAAAAGTAACAAAATACCTGGAACCACCCTTGGAAGTAACTTTAGCCGGGCCCCAAACATCAGTATGCACGTAGTCTAACAACCCTCTGCTTTTGTGCTTGCTTGTAGAAAACTTCACCCTATGTGCCTTTCCATACACGCAATGCTCACAAAATTCTATTTGTGGTTTCTTCATATTCTTCAGCAAACCTTGTCCACAAAGCAATGATAGACCATTCTCTGACATATGTCTAAGCCGCATGTGCCATATTCTCGTGCAATCTGTTTGATCTCTACTTCCACCGATTCCAACTGCTAACTCACCTATAACCGCTGTCCCCCAAAAGAGAATAAAGATTACCGTGACGAACTCCTTTCATCACTACCAAAGAACCACGAACAACTTTCAGTACCCCATTTTCCGCAACTATTTTGCAACCATTTTTCTCCAACAAACCTATGGAGATCAGATTTTTCCGCAAGTCTGGAATATGTCTCACATCCTTTAAGGTTCTTACGACACCATCATGCATCTTGATTCTTACAGTACCTAACCCCACGGTTTTACAAGCATGATCATTGCCCATTAAAACTGTGCCACCATTTATGCTTTGATAGGTAGTAAACCACTTCCTATTTGGCCACATATGGTGAGATGCTCCTGAATCAAGAATCCACTTATCGAGGATTTCATAAGATTGTTCTGTCATAGAGTAACAATCTTCCTCATCATTTGAGACGTAGCTTGCTTCTTGCTTTTCTTTTGGGTTGTCATTGTTCTGTTTCTTGAAAGTTATCCTTTTATTTGGACAATTTGCTTTGAAATGTCCAGGCTCACCACATTTAAAGCATGTTCTCTCCGTGTGAGGTCTAGATTTTGGCTTTGACTTTCCACGCTTATTACATTTTCCTCTTTCATTAGTCCTTCCTCTAGCCGCGAACAATCCTTGTGCTTGATCATTATACTCTCTTCCATTTGAAGATGACATTACACTTGTAGCAACCTTACGTAGATCATCCGCTAAAAGTGATGCCCTCGTCTCATCCATGGTCAGAGTGTCACCCACCAGCATCAATGTCTGCACCAGATTTTCATAGGACTTCGGTAATGAAAGTAACAATATGAGTGCTTGGTCTTCATCATCAACCTTCACATCTATATCCTTTAAGTTTGATATGATCCTGTCAAACTTATTGATATATTCTCGGATTGAGGTGCCTTCCTCCATCTTGCATGTATACAATTTGGATTTTAAGTAGATCCTGTTAGTTAGAGTCTTCGTCATGAAGTTACTCTCTAACTTTAACCAAACGCCTGCTGCAGTTGCTTCTTCATTTACCAAAAAAGCAACATCCCTCTCAAGGCATAAGATTATTGCAGCCCACGCCTCAAGATCTAATTCTTCCCAATCCTCATCTTTCATTTCCTCCGGCTTTTTCTCTTTTCCTGCCAGTGCCTTATGTAATTTTTGTGATATAAGCAGATTTTTCATCTGCATCCTCCAATATGAAAAATCATTTTTCACATTGAACTTCTCGATTTCATATTTGCCTACTTTGACATTACTACTAGTAGAAGCCATTATATTCAAAATTGAATTTTACCACTCAAATAATGAATAATATAACGTTGGCTCTGATACCAATTGTTGAGTCTACAGCGGAATTTTGACTTCTAATAGCTACAAAGTAATATGAAATTGAACACTACTCACAATAATGCACTCGCTATATAATTACGAAAGAGAAAAGGAAATAAAATATAATAATAATAATAATATGAAAAGAAGATGTGAATGTAGTTGTTGTTGTTGATGATGATTGAATTGAAATTTTACAAACGTTTATATAGTGGTTATATGCTATAATTTCAACGGATAGAAATAAAACTTTCCTATAATAACTCTTAGCATTCCTTTTTTTAGCCTTCCTTTTCTTTCTCTCTCCCTCACAGTTATTAAAAGTCCCGTGTTGATGAGATAACTACATGCTACTTCTACTACTACTATTACTACTGTATATTTCAAAAAAAATTTAATTTTTTAAACACAAATCAGAGGGTCCGATTTGTGTACTCAAAAATCGGACGATCTGATTTTTGTTCTTGCGGCATTACAGTTGCGTAAAGTATTTATACACTTTATATTTATATTCTATACCATTTCTCCTCTCACATCTAAATTAAAAAGCGTAAAAAGTTGTACTCTGTTCTAGGTATTGTTGGTGGAGCAAAAATAAAAAATAATTCTTGTTGACAGAAAACAATGCATTTATTTTTGAGATAACAACCACAAGCGACACAACAAATAAAATGGAAAACTATTTGATAGAACATATTTCTATCATAATGAGGCGGTCATGTTGAAATCAAAAATGTCCACAGTAATAATAGATTAATGATTAAACCGTTTTGGTAAATAAAATTAATATTTCAAAATTTATTTTGTTAAAAACAAATATTAAAATCTATTTTATCAAAATAAAAAATTATCATATATCAAAAATCAAAATCACTATTTACCGTTATTTTGAACAAATAGTTACTGCTTGATATTAAGAAATATATTTAAAACAGAAAAAAAATTGCATGTGGGTATGATTTGACGTGCAATATTGGGAATTTGGTATAGCCACCAATTTGGCTAATCTTTTGTTGTGGGATGGGTATGAATATGATGTAGCCAAGCCTAGCTACTAACTTATCGGCATGCAAATACAAAACCCAGTGGAGAGGGTTGAATTGACGTGGCTTTGCTTCTTCTAAGGGCGGAGAATTGAAGAGGGTTTTTGGGAAGTGGGACAGTGAAGCAAACGTAATAAATAAATAAATAAATAATTAAATACATGATAGATAGATGAGGCTACTGAAGAAGAGAACAACACTGCATTATGTGTGTACACTGAAGAGGGTTCAGCTCCTCATTTCGGTAGAAAACAAAATGGAGAAAAAATAAATGTATGCTGCCTCCCAATGTGTATATCATGATGTCATATCAACCCTGTCCCTTTGGGGATTGATGGGCCATTCCATACAATTTTTGATTCTATCACCTTTCTTTTTTTCTTTATTTTTTTTTCTAGTATATATCATGTAAATGTACTAGAAGATTTTCTCAACCAAAATTATATTTAATTAAAGTCTAATTATTTGGTGAGTTTTTATAATTTTATTAGATTTTTAATTAAATTTTTATATTTTTTTAATTAAATTTTTATATTATTTTTAATTTTGTAATTACATTCTTTTTATGTTAAAAATATTAAAATTAACATAATATCTTTACCAAAATACATGTGAATTAAATTTTTAATTATAAATACTTTCAATTTGCAAAAAATATTCAGTTAACTTTAATATTTTTTATACTAGAAAGAACTAAATTATAAAACTAAAGCAATATAGAGACTCAATTAAAAAAAAAGTATCGAGACCTAATTAAAAATTGAGTGAAATTATAGAGACCAAAAAAAATAATTAAACTTTTAATTATTTATCATCTTAATTAGGGTTTAATTAATGGGTATTGAAAGATATATGTATTTACTTAATTTTACAAAAAAGGATATTTTTTAATTTAAAATAAAAAATATATAAAATTAATATTCAATTAGTTAATATTAATCAATTTTTTATTGTAAAATTATTTTTAACTCCATTTTTTTAAAGATTCAAAATATAAAGTAAAATTTAGATTAAAAAAGTGATTTAAAAAAATAGTTGATATTTAACAAAAATATAATTAACTCCCTAATTAAACTCCTAAAATAATACTCCTCCATTAAATTCAGTCAGTTAATTCTATTTCATGTGTGTAATATATAGATTGAAATAGTTGCCCTTAGAAAAAAAAAGATTAACGAAATAGTAAAAATAATGACGACATGCATGTAAGACTTTGATGAAAGGTGTGATGATGATGATGATGATGGACTGATGGTGATGATGGTTCTTTATAAACTTATGATTAACGTCGTATTTAGATAAGTATGTAAAAAGTATTTTTTGACAATTATTCTTTGTTTATCATTATTCTCTTATCTCTATTATTTCCCAGTCTTGCTTTTCATACAGAAATAATGAAAAATAATGTTTGTGGAGTGGAGAACATTCGGAGAGCCGTGTAAGCGACAATAATAGTTAACCACACATACTCCACATAGACAGAGACATATAGTCGGAGATGAATAGTAAAATTCATCTAAATTCCAAAAGGTGTAATTCTCTTCTTTCCAATATTTTTATATTTAAAAAGAAAATTTTCTTTTCTTATAGTTAAATAACAATAAATATAAAGGTATATGTTTTAAGATATAAAACAATGTAAGAAATTGCAGAATATGTATTTTAAAATATGTATAATAATTTCCGTCATATTATTATTAACTTTATAAAAAAAACTTATGAGGCTTTAAATTGTTGAAAATAAAAAATATGTTACTAATCTATTTTTTTCCTTTAAACTTTTGCTTTTACTTTCAATATTGGAACTTCAAACTTTATTTAAAATAAAAAGTATTATAAAAGAAATTATTTGAATCTTTTTTTAGAGAAAAATTCAAGGATTAGCAAAATTTATTGTTTTTACTATTATTTTTAGTTATTAATTCAATAATCTAATAACATATTTTTAGATAGCGTTTGAAAGAAAGAGAATAAGACTAAGAGACAGAAATGGAGAGATAGAGATTAAAATAAGTCTTAATATTGTGTTTAGTATAAAGTGAGAGACAGAGACTGAAATAAGAATGAAACTCTAATTTAATTTACATGCACAAAGAGTAAAGTTGGAATTAATTAATTGAAATAGAAGTATTTTAGGTATAAAATATTATTAAGATTTCAGTCTCCATATAAAAAAATTTCAATCTTTTCTGTCTCTATTTTTTTAAAATACTGAAATATTGAAATTTTGATAATAAAAACTGAAATTTTAGTATCAGTCTTTAGGCCAACAAACATAATATTAAATCCCAATATCTGTTCTATTATCTCAAAACAAACGCTACCTTAACTTACATTTTTAAACATTGTTAACTAATTACTTACAAAAACGAATAAATTTTATTGCGCTCTCTAGCATTCTTCTTTTTTTCAATTTTTTTTATGTGTATTTTTTATAATATAAAAGATAAATTTTTATATATTAAGAAAATAATTTTTTTTATATTTACCCGTTTGTCCATAAATTCCTACATTCTATATATAAAATTTTACGTTATTACTCAAATTTTCAAAAATTTCTTGTATAGGATTTTATTTACAAAGTTTGAAATCTCTACCTCCTGTAATAATTTATATAGAATAATTTTAGGATCAAAATATAACGATTTTGAACATATTATAAACGAGTAATTTTAGTTTCTACTTTATTTATTTAAGCAATTTACCCTATAATGTATGTATCTATGCAACTATGCATGTATGTTTCCTTCCAACCATCAACTTGTCATGAAACTCGAAGCTGTGTGGAGCCTCCGTTAATTGCTCACGCATCCCATGTGAGGGTGAGACCACCGTTTTTAGAAGACTACTTGTAATTAAATTCTCCACATTATTATTTTTATACAGAAAATATTAAGGGATAAACGAGAAAAGAGGGGAAAAAAACAGCCTTATGAGTTCAAGCCTTGAAACTTGAAAGAGCCGAAATTATCGGTATTTTAAAAATAAATTAATATTTTTATTCTGATGAATTAATTGTCCTTATCATAACAATATGATATTTTAAAAATATTAATAAAATAAAAATTAATCTCAGACTGACAACAGAAATATCACAGTACAAAAATAATCATTTACTCTGAGAACATAAAAAAAAATATTGAAAAATATTTGTACCGACTTTTACTCACGAAATTTAAACCCTATCCAATAAGAAGACACACTACACAACTCATATTGCCGCCTCGTGATGTTATGTTCATATCCATGATTGCATGACATTGATATGTTATATATATCCAACTTTTCTTGTTCCCCTTTGCCAGGCAATGACCACTGTGTTACCCTAAGGGGAAAAAATGTACGTTAATCTTAGCCCCATTGTGTTTAATTTTGACCTCAATAGTGTAATAGACAGTAATATTAAAAAGACAAAAAAATTTTTTATTTAATATTTATTAATTATTATTAAAATTAATAAATATTAAATAAAATAAATTTAAATTATTTTTTATTAATTTTTTTATATTAAATATTTTTGATAAATTAATAATTAAGGGAAATATATTTTGAATACTATATCTTTGTGTACTATTTTAATTAATTCTTGTTATATTAATTTTTAATACTGAATTAGTTAATATAGTAACAAAAGCCTACAATTTGTTCATGTTTTGAATTATTTAAAGGTTTGATGATATATATTGGTGGCATTTTGTTAGATTGTAGGATTTAATAATCAAGAAGAGTGTGAATGAAGTAATTGATAAGAACAATTTTACTCTTATTAGATAACTATGTTTTTTTTTTCTGAAATTTTATTCTAGAATAATGTGTGGATTTAGATGAAATACAGAAATAGATAATCATTACTATTATAATCGTCTGATACTTTGGAAAATGGAGGCACGAGATTATTTGTGGCGGTGGGGCATTTGTTTGGTCGATTTTTGGGGGGGTGGTGATGTATAGTGACATGTAATTATAGTTTGGAAAATTTAATTAAGACAAAACCAAAGAAACAATAATAATATTGGCGTGTTTGTGAGTTAAACAAAAGAAAGAACCTTGATAAATGACATGGAACTGCCCCACATATTCAGTTTTAATTATGTTATTACTTTTCAAAACTGCTATGAAATTATTTATTTTAAAGTTTAAGCTTATAAATAATTATATATTTAATAACATATTATTCACATAAAATTAAAGTTTTATTTTAGAATTTGAAAAATGATATCTTTTGCATTTTTTTTCTTTTTGTTTTACATTGTATTAAAATTCTACTTTTAGAAGTAATAATAATCAAATTCTTGATTATAAAAATTTTGATTATATATTATGTTTTTCAATATGGCTGATGAGGTATAGGAGAGAGGTGTTAAGTTTTATATATGGATACATTTTCTTTTTTTTCTTCCTTTTGACCTTTCACTGGTATCTCATTCCTTGATATTGTGTATTGAAAAGTAGAAAGATTCTTTATAAAATAAAATCACTACCACTAATTAGTGCTTAATCCACTTTCATCTACTTTGGGATGGATATTTTAGCGTCTTAACTAAAAGAAGAATATAGGAATTAAAATTTCTCAAAATCTTACAATACATACCAAGTTGGACTTAATTAGTAGTTTATCATGTTCTTATTAAAGTAGAATATAATTAAAAGATATTTGTATACACCAAATTTACATGTAATATATTACAACATTAAAAAAAATTGTAAAAAAAATATTGAAAATATACCACATTTATTTTTAGCCGAATTTACTTAACATGTTTAGTGTACTTAGTTGGTGGACTCTAGTAGATGATAAACTATTCCAAGCACAATAAAAAATATTTTGAGAATTAGATAATAATTTTAATAAAAAATAATAAGCGAAAGAAGTAATTGATTGAATTTTTCTCTGTCATTTAGAATATTAGATAAAAAAATATAAAATAATTTTTCACAAAATATTACGATTTACAAGAATTATTGACGGATCATTAATCATTTATATATCTTTATATTTTTCTCCCTACCATTCCTGTTACCAATTGAATCGAGTAAAAAAAATTAATCTTCAAAATTTTTCTCTAACTTTTAACTATTTTTATATCTTTACCAACTTCTATTTTAAAAATTTTATAGAGCCAAAAAAAATAAAAAGAATTACAATCCAAAAAACTCTTTGATTCCAATTATGTATTGGATTTGGATTCAAGATATATCTGTATCTAGCTAATAGAAGATACATGCATTGGAAACCAAAAATTTTGTGAACTTCTCTAGTTCCAAAGTCAAGCGAAATTTGATGTTTAAATAAGGAAGCAACAAAAGCTTTGATGATGTTGACAGAAATTGAGGAATATGTATATTCAACCGTTTGTGTGTGTTGTACTTCTAAGATAAATATATTGCATTAATGCCTCTTTCTTCTGCCGAAAGGATGCATTGCATGCTCACCCGATAAACACAACATGATATATTAATGAGGGATATTTAAATTCAAATCCATCCAAATGAAATTGTTCATTTAATTTAATTTAAATTAAAATTTAATTAAAATTATACTAATTTAAATTTGATTGAATTTTATTTTTTGTAAATTATTTGAATCGGATCAAAATTTAAATTTATTTTTTAAAAACGATCAAATTCAATCTAAACAGTATAATATATTATAATATTATTATTTTATTATTATATTTATAATTTTACTTATAATAGATCTAATTTGTTATAATTTTTATATTATTTATGTATTATTATTTAAATAAAATTTTATAATCAAAATGAGATTTATTTATTTATTTTAATAAATTTATAATTTTATTTTTATTGTTATGTTATTTTTTATTTTTAAGATATTATTAAAATTTGTTATATATCATAATTGATTATTTAAAATTTGATGTTAAAATTTGTTATATATATTTAATTTTTTTTAATTTATAAAAATATAAATCCAATTCAATCCATATTACTTGAAATTGGATTGAATCGAATCGGATTTTTTTAAAAAATTCATTCGGTCCAAACCGCACCACAAAGAAAATGGGTGTTCGAATTGGATAAATTTTTTACTTAAAATCCATCCAAAACGTATCACAAACACCCCTAAATTAATTATAGAATGACTTGCACTCTTGTAGAAAAAAATTTTCTCTAACATTACCCTTTTTTTATCAGTATAAAAAGTTTAAACCGTCTAAATGTATTTTATTTAATATTTATTTTAATATTTTTTCTTTTGATTAATCACAACATATTGCAACATGAAACGATTTTTTAACCTATATATAAAACAAGTTAATTGGTGGAATAAAAACCTTCTTGGGTACGGTTTGATGGATTATTAATAATATGGTATGGAAAATTTTGAAAAATGATAATATATATCACTCATATTTTTTATGATGTTATTCCTCACATGATATTTTTATATTATATTTTGTATGAATTTATAAAAAAAAATAATGACTTTATCAATATATAAATGTCATTATCATTTCCCAAAAATTTATGAACAATAGTTTTACTAGTCATGAAAAGTATGAGATGCCAAGGGTAAACTGATAAAAGAGAAAGAAGAGATTTTAGAGACAGAGTTTGAGTAAGATAGATGAAGTGATATAAATGATTATTATGCAATATGAATTCAGCAATGATTATATGATATAGCAATAGTAATTAACTAATAACAGAATATGTTAGCTCTTTTATATTAAGTGATTCCAATAGTTAATTGGTCATTATCACTCACAAGTCAATTCTGTCAATATTCTATTAAATAGCTTTATTCAAGGATAATTTTAGCTTTTAATATATAATGATCCATCCTTATTTATATCAGAGAATTTCATTTAGGGTATTGTTATTCTATGTGCTTAGAGCACAGCTTAAGAAGTATTAATTATATCTGGTAATTATAAATATTTGTGTCAATTAAAATTTAGTTGATTTATTTAATTAATGTCATTTTCTCACATTTTTTTATGACTAAATTAATCTTTAAAATTTTAGTTACATTATTAAAAAAAATTTCTAAAATTATCCTCTAAAATTATTAGTGCCAAATCAAAAATTTTGTATATTCTTTTATACGGTAAATACATAATTTCTATTCTTTTTTATTCTCATCTTGATTCCTCAATCTATCTAACTCATTTTTTTATGTTATCTACTCTTTTTTATTTTTTTACTTTTTTTTTGCCACTCTAACATAATATGCTTGTTTGAGCGCCATTAAATTAATAAAAAATATTTTTTTAATAAAATTTTTTATTTTTATTTTTTAGCATGTTTGATAAATTTTTAAAAGTAAAAATAAAAATATTAAAAAAATAAAAAAATTATTTTTTTGAAAAGTTATAATTTATATTTTTTTAAAATATCTTTTTTTTAAAAAAAATATTTTCACGTAATAAACAAACAAAAAAGTACTTTTATATGGTTATATCCAAACATAATTAATAAATAAAAAGATCTTTTTGTATAAATTATCCAAAAATAAAATTACTTTTATTTTTTTATAAAATTTTTTAAAAAATAATTAAAAAAATATTTTTTTAAAATTTCATCTAATCAAGCCCAATAACTATATATTATGAGTACAATTTAATTTTTAACTCAAGTATATATATATTTTGGTTTTTTTTTTTTTACTTTTTCTTTTCTAGAACGCATCATAGCCATTTATTCGAAAAAAGAAAATATTAATTCACATTTTTCAATACATATACTTGAGTCAAAACTTAAATTATACTCATCATATATAGATATTATGTTATAATGGTGGAAAAAAAAGGTAAAAAAATGAAAAAGAATGGATAACAAAAAAAAATGAGTTAGATAGATTGAAAAATTAAAATGAAAATAGAAAATGATAGAAATTATGTACTCTATTGCATAAGAAAAATATGAAAGGTCTCTGATTTAGCGCTAATAATTTTAGAGGACAATTTTAGAGGGAAAATTTTAATAGTGTAACTAAAACTTTAAAAATTAATTTAGTTATAAAAATTATAAGAAAGAATGACATTAATTAAATAGACCAATTAAGTATTAAATGATACAAGTATTCAAAATTACCAGATGGAATTAATTGTTTCTTAAGCTGTGCTCTAAGAACATAGCAATACCCTTTCATTTCATGTAATTAATTATAATTGATTAAATATTTTTAATTTATTACACATATCTAATTACCTAATCAATTTTTATTTTATCATTTTTAATTTGTTTCCAAAAATTCAACTCAAAACTCCATTTTCTACATTTTACTTTCCTTTTTCAAATGCTATCCCTTATGTATTCAAACATGTGCATCAGCTTTCATACTATCCAAATTTAACCTATCATTGCATCAAACAATGCCTATTTAACTTATCACATCTCTTAATTAATATCAAAATCCACTTAACTCTAAAATATATATGCATTTTCAGTAATCAATTGTATTATAATATGTTTTACACAACATTCAAAATCCTTGGATAACCAAACATGAGATATATGTAACTAATGTATAAAATGGGTATTAAAAGATCTTAAAAATATATGCTTTCGGGTAAATTTGATGTTTTTTTATTAGGATTGGATAAATATCATTTTATTTGGATAAAAGAAGATATTTTGGGATATAATTTTGGTAAAAATAATTGATAAATTGAGGGAGAGATTATTTGGGAATGTAGTTTTTTTGTGTGACTATTTGAGAATGTGTTTAATGATTTTGTGAGTTTTTTTTATTTGAAAAATTATGATAATTTATTTAGTAGGTGACACATTTTGGAATTAAAATAATATATATATATATATATATATATATACGTATTTATTGCTGTGATTGAGAAATATCATAATTTTAATAGTTAATTGTTATATTAGAAATTTGATTAATTCTTGGTTAGTTATTTGTTGAGTTCCATTGTCAACCTAGCATTGTTGAAATGTTGTTTTTTTTTTTTTTTTTTTTTTACCAAAGATAAGAGACTCAAACCCGCAACCTCTTAATTGAGTATGGAAAGACTATATCATTTGAGCTATAATTCATTGACATCATTAAAATATTGTTTAATCAATAACTTTTTTTTTTCTTTAATTAATCTTTATAACCTAAAATTAATTATATTATGATAACCTATCAAATTCTGTTTCCAATTTTTTTAAACTTTGATAATAATACATTTTACTTTTAACAAAAATAAAATATTCTCAAATATTATAAAATATGATAAAAATAACAAAAAAATATATTTTTCTATAAATAGTAAATAATTTTTATATTTAAAAAATTACTCATGAATTTGATCCAAATTTTTGTAAGAATATTTGTATAATTATTTAAAAAATAAATACAAAAAATTAGATAAAAATTTGATGTTTGAAATTTTTTTTTTAAGAGTATTCTTAATTATTAACAAAAAATTAAAAAAAAAATTTACCTAGATAAATTTTAAAGACAATTTTTTACTTTTTATCATAAAAAAAATTGTATCAAAATTTAATATCCGAAACATATTTTTAAAAAATATATTTAACATTAGTTATTTTATTACGTTTAAAATATTTTTATCATTTATAAAATAAATGATATTTTTGTCAGTATTTTCAAAAACTTAAAATAATTTTAATAATTTACTCTTTGCTTGTATTAATCTTATATATCCACTTTTGTAATTTTCTAGAAAATTAATGTCTAAAATCATATTTATTTTGATTTTCATTCTTAAAAGCTCTCGTTTCCGTAAGCAGCCGCTTGCTGAATTGCCGGAATATGGGCCAGTGGAGGTGTAATCAAGGATGGAACCACCAAGAGTCAGTAATAAGGAGAGCTTTTACGTTTTAGTACTCTTGATCTTGAAAGCAATCAATTTCAGTTTCTTTACCACTGTATCAGTTTAAATTAGTGTGAATTACCAAGCATGTAAAGAAAGAATACTAAAGGAAAGGAACAAATTTCTCTTAATTTCATTTAAAAAGTATATAATAAAAAAATATATTTATGATATTAATTTAAAAAATAAAAATAATTCATTCCCATACACAAGTCCGTAAGGTTTAAAATGGCTTGAAAATCGAGCATAATAGCTGATGAAATAGGAGTACATGGCAGTACTCAAGATTTTCTCGTTCCATTGGAAATTGTTCCTTTCATTGATACACTCACATTCTGACGTATTGCTTGCTATCTAGTTCACTACGGTAAACAACACACACATGCAATGAAAGCAGAAATTCAAATCAATAATAACCTTTCATTCAAACTTTGTTAATTAAAATAATAATTTTATTGCATGTTGGGCGTGGTCCTTCGATTTTCACCACGCAAGCATACCTATTATCTCTTTTTCATTTCCCAAAAAAAAATTGAAATAAGGAGAAGTGGATGAAGAAGAATAAAAAAAAATTTGCAATTATTTATCAACCTCTCGTAATAATATTTTGATCATCTAACTCGAGCAAAAACATATATATTTTACTGAAAAGAAATAAGAGTATCCTTCTGTAGCTGGTCTCTATTTATACACACACACCAATCTTTCTTCTCACATCTTCTTCATTCACAAATCATAAGGCATAAGTCACACTCAGAAAGAGAAGAATAAGCTTAGCATCCTAGCTAACCTAATGGAAACAAAAACAGAGCATGATCTGTTGTTGGCAGATATGGAGAAGCAAGAACCAGAAGGGTGGACATGTGGCGGAATCTCGGAGGTGATGAAAGAATCAAGGTCTCTAATGGAGTTAGCCCTTCCCATAGCACTAACATCGCTCATTTTCTACCTCCGCTCCATAGTCTCCATGCTCTTCTTGGGCCACCTCGGAGAACTCCAACTAGCTGCCGGCTCGCTCGCCATAGCCTTCGCCAACATCACCGGCTACTCTGTCCTCTCCGGCCTCTCCCTCGGCATGGAACCACTCTGCTCCCAAGCCTTTGGCGCCAAAAACACCAACCTCCTCTCTCTAACCCTCCACCGCTGCATCATCTTCCTCTTAGTGTCTTCCATTCCAATCTCAATCCTCTGGCTGAACATCAACACTATCTTCATCTTCCTCCACCAGCTACCCCAAATCACCCAAATGGCACAAACCTATTTGATGTTCCTCCTCCCTGACCTCGTAACCAACTCCTTTCTTCACCCAATCAGAATCTACCTTCGTGCACAGGGTGTCACCCGCCCTGTCACGCTAGCATCTCTCTTCGGAATGTTTGCTCACTTGCCCTTCAATTTCTTCTTCGTTAAACGCCTACGTTTTGGCCTCGCCGGCGTTGCTGCAGCCTCCGCTGTCTCCAATTTCTCCATCCTTCTGTTTCTGGTTGTTCATGTCTGGATAAGTGGGGTCCATGCTGACACGTGGATGAAGTTGAGCCGAGACTCTTTCTCCGGCTTTAAGCCACTCATTCGGCTTGCTGCGCCGAGTTGTGTGTCAGTTTGTCTAGAGTGGTGGTGGTATGAGATCATGATTGTGCTTTGTGGACTCCTTGTGGATCCCACTGCCACCGTGGCATCCATGGGTGTGCTTATTCAGACCACGGCATTAATCTACGTGTTTCCGTCTTCGTTGGGCTTTGCAGTCTCAACACGTGTTGGAAACGAGCTCGGGGCAAACCGACCTGCAAGGGCCCGCTCTCGGCTGCTATTTCGATTTTTTTTGCAGAAATTTTGGGGTTTGTGGCGGTTATTTTTGCCACTATGATGCGGCATTCGTGGGGGAAAATGTTCACAAATGATGAGAAGATTCTGCGTTTGACAGCGGCTGCACTACCAATTCTCGGGCTATGTGAGCTCGGCAATTGTCCGCAGACGGTGGGGTGTGGTGTCGTTAGAGGAACGGCTCGACCCAACGTGGCGGCGAATGTGAACCTTGGTGCGTTTTATTTGATCGGAATGCCTGTGGCGATTGGGCTTGGATTTTGGCTTGATATAGGATTTTGTGGGCTTTGGTTGGGCTTACTTTCAGCTCAAGTTTGTTGTGCTGCACTAATGTTGTATGTTATTTTGACCACCAATTGGAAGAACCAAGCCCAGCGAGCTCAGTTGTTGACATCTGCTGAGGATATGACAATGAATCCAACTGTCTAAAGCGTATCAATGAGACACTTACCCTTCTATCTGATATTTATCATAGTGTAACTTTATCTAATATTTTGATTTTTGTTTTATTATTATTATTATTATTATTATTATTATTATTATTATTATTATTATTATTATCTTCTATAATAGAAAGAAATGTGAATAATTTTTAGTTTGTTCACTCCTTTATTATTGTTATTATTATTATTGAGAGAAATACGAAAGAATACAAATTAGAGATGGATAAATGACCATTTTATCTTTTCTTACATGTACGTACTATTATGTTAACAATTAATTGTGGATAATAATAATAATAATAATAATAATAATAATAATAATAATAATAATAATAATAATAAGATGACAAGTATATTATGATAAAATAGAAAAAAATATAGGTTTAATTTTTTTGTTAACAAACTATTTTTATAAATTATATTCGATAAAGAATATTTAAAAAAAAATTATAGATAGGATAAGATAAATTTAATAGAGAATGAGAGTACGTGGGAGTACATAGTAATTATAAAAAGATGAATTATAAACCAACAAAAAAATATTGAATTAATAAAATTAAAAATAAATAAAATAGTGTAAGTAGAAGAGTGAATTAAACTTTCATTGAATATTAATTATATTAATTTGATTAAATAAATAATTATATTAATTCAAATAAAATATTATTATATTTTTTATTAGCACCAAAAATATATTTAGAGTATGATCATAAAACTTTATTGAGTAGAGAATGAGATTCTCTCGTACTGCATAAATATTAGTACTATATATACTCCATATACTCCATCGTGTTTAAAAAAAATAAAATCTTATTAGATATGATCTATTAAATTTTTAGATTATATTTTAGAAACGTTGCTAAATTAAAAAAAATTAAAGTTAATTTTAATCCCATATGAAATGTGAAAAATGATATCAACCAAATTTCAATCATACTAAAATTTGAAGATGTTTTACATATATTAAGAAGATTGTAAAACCTTCACGTAAAATTTTTTCAACTCTAATACCATTTTCCAAATTCTCCACGTAGCTAACGTGACCAACAGTGCCATCATAGGCATGGTTGCATGGAGGTGGTTCCTCCTCGTAAACCTCTTCTGTATACATAATGCAGCAACGATTTTGTGTCTTTGTAACAACCACTTCTGCAAAATCATCTCCATATGCTATTCCATTATAGTTCATTTGTTATTTTATTACCGTTAATCACTGTCCATCATCATATTTTAGAAATTAAAATAATTGTGTATAATATTACCTTTTAGGAATAAGTGTGTATTCAACAAAAATAATAATTATTATTATTATTTCTTTTTATGAGAGAATAAACTTTTATAATTTATGACAGTGTCTTTAATTAAAACTTATTAGTGATAATGATTGGAAAGAAACTAATATAATATATTTAACTGTTATTTGTACTTTTAAGTTCAGTTTCTTCTCTCCTACGTGACTAAGCTTTCTTTTTAATTTTATTTTTTCTGTGACTCTCATCTTGTTGTATATATAAAAGGGTTTGCAATAGCTATAGTTAGACCGATGAGCATTCTAAAATACAATTGACAATTCAATTCTTCACTTTTTTCTGTTTTTATTTCAACTGCATTTGTAATTACTTTAGTATGGTATCAAGAGTTTAAATCTTGATTACTCGACCCTTCTTTCATTTATCATGGCCATCACACCTTCAAATCTTACTGCCTTCACACAAAATCTCTTCTCTATCCCATCCCTGATAAGCTTCATGAAAACAATTTTTTTTTCTTAGCTTGGAAGCAATTTGCTCTTTTTACAATTCAAAGTCAGAATCTGTAGGATCACCTTCAAATCAACAAACAACCACCTGAATTGAGTCTGATCCAGATAGGTTTGCTGACAAAATATCCATCAAACATCAAGAATGGCTACTTCAAGATTATAAGCTCCTGGCTTTTATCATCAATGGATGAAGAATTCAAGAAACAATGGTAAAATGTGCTTTTGCTTATCAGATTTGGGATCAAATACAGCAATATTTCATCTCTTCGAACAAAACAAAATTGAGGCAATTCAAGAATCAACTCAAGAATGTGAAGAAGCCTAAATTAGGGGGGAAGTATAGGGCTCGGCCCCTCAACTTTTTTGAACAAAATTAACTATTATAAAAGCTATTATATATTATATAATTTAATTTAAAAAATAGAATAAATTATTAAATTATTAAACTGAAAAACAAATAAAAATTCTTAAATTTAAAAAATATTATTGTCAATCATTTTTCAATTAAATAAATTCCAAATCTTTAAACATTTGAACTTTTTTCTCTTTTTAAATATTTTTTTCTCTTAATTTTTCACCTATTATCATATAAAAATACTTTAATATTTATAATAACTAATTTTTTTTATATATTATAGTACATAATAAAAGTAAATTATTTTAACATTTAATTATTTTTCTCATGATATTATATTAATAATATACATATTAAGTAAATTTATTAAACTAATTATATTTTATATGTTTTATTCATGAATATGTTTTAAATGTATATAACAAAGTTATTAGAACAATTTATTTATATTATTTTATAGTATATTTTTATGATATGAAGCATAAAAATATAATTTATTGTCACAATAATACTCAATAAAGTATGCTAATAATAAATAGATAATTTTTATATTTTATCGAATATAAAATAAAAAAAATTATAAAAACTAAGATAAATTTTTATATAACAAGCATTTATTAGTATTTTTTAATAAAAAATATTAATTATGATTATATATATTAATAAATATATAACATTATATTTAATTATATAATATTTTAATTTTCGGTCCCTCCTCTACCAAATTCCTGGATCCGTCCCTGAGCCTAATCTTTCTGCTAAAGATTACTTAATCAAAGTCAAGAAACTTATAGATTTTTTTGCAGTCATATGTTACACTTTGAGTTTAGAAAATCATATTGACGCAATTTGTGAAGGTCTACTTGAATAGTATTCTTCAGTCATCACTACTATGCGTGCTAAACCAGAAATTAACACAATAGGGGAAGTTGAAGCTGTGCTAATCTCTCATGAGGATCTTCTTGAGAAATTCAAACAAACAACTCTTGGTCTTCCACAATCAAATTATGCTCAATAAGCATTTTTCAATTCTTTTTCTTCCACTTGAAGCTTTGTTGCATTGGCAAAAGAGGTAGAGGTGGTCGCTTTGGTAGAGGAGGAAGAAGTGCTTGGCAATTTCAAAATAGACCTCAGTGTCAACTTTGTAATCGACCTAGACATACGGTAATTTAATGTTTTTACAAGTTTGATAAAAACTTTGCATCCTCAGCTCTAGCCTCTCAACATTATTCATCTATTCCGATGCCAAATCCACCACTTCATCCCTCTTCTTTTCACCAATCAACCTCGCAAACATACTTAGCAACACCTTCCATGATTCCTAATCAATCTTGGTACCTAGATTCTGGTGCCTCTCATCATTTGACACACGATTCTTCAAATCATCTTTCTACTTCTAATTACACAGGTTTTGAGCAATTATATGTTGCAAATGGTTCAGGTATTTCTATCTTTAAAGCTGGTAACTCAGTTCTTATCGATTCTATTACAAATAAATATTTTATTCTAAAGAATTTACTACAAATTTCTCACATTACTAAGAATCTTATCAGTATTTTCAGGTTCTGTCTCGATAACAATGTGTATTTTGAATTTTACCATTTTCATTGTTTTGTAAAGTCTTAGGAGAATTAGAAGACTCTTCTACAAGGGCCCCTTATGTAACACCCTATCATACAAAACTTTATGCCTAGGTTGTAAATCAAAGGTGGTGAGGCGCCACGACCTCTAAAAACAAAAATATGTACGTAGAAATATATCAAAGATAGTTTAACTAGGAACCTTCAAAGAAATGTTAGACAAAATAGAAACAGAAAATCGCATCGCACTCGCATGGTTGAGAATAAAACGGGTAGATGACAGAAAGCAGAAGAGACAATATATATATATATATATATATATATATATATATATATATATATATATATATAGAGAGAGAGAGAGAGAGAGAGAGAGAGAGAGAGAGAGAGAGAGAGAGATCTAACAAGTTATATAACAAACTCTAGTCTCAACCTGCGAAGCAAAGGCTAGTTAGAAAAATATTTATATACAACCCAAAAAAAACCAAAAGATGAAATACAAATCCTGATTCTCTGACTCAACCTCTAGGAGTGACGATACAAGTTTTAATATAACAGTGGAGAAGCTAAGTACATAATATGAAAATCCCAAAAGTAGATCTTCGTTTCTAAAGGAGTCTCCAGCATGCTCAACGAGGTACCTCACGTCCTGCAGCTGAAAAGCAATAAATATGTATGGAATGAGAATCAGGAATTTTCAGTATGGTAGCAGTATCCAATAGATAAGGTATAAAGCTCCGGGAAGCCAAAGGCAATCCTAAACTTCTACAACCTAGATCAAAGCCTAGAGTTCTCACTAACCAGAAATATGGTAATTCTACCTAGGGATTCCAATCTATCTCTTCAATTCCAGCTCTCTACAAACCTTCTAATCGCTAGTTTGAAACAATCCTTAGCATCACCTCCACCAGCATGAGTGATCTCTCAAAGCAAACACATACAAGACATACAAGTAATACACAATTAAAAAAACAGATACAAAATTTAAGTCATGTAGCATAGAAATATAGATAAACAATTAGGCAAGCCAAAACACAATATGCATACTCAAATAAATCATACAAATGCACATGATGCATGTCTGCCCTATGGCCAATGAGTCTCATATATCAGTTATATAGCTAAACCCGACATGTCCGGTAGACAACCCTGGATAGTCCCTGCGTGCGTGCATCCCCAAGAGTCTATGCATATATATAATAATTCATTTATCATCTCATTGGGAGATTCATCTGAAAAGGTATAAGCGTCCGACCACATCTTACGATGGAAGGTTAACAAAATCTCAAATCTCAATGCAACATGGAGTAACTGGGGGCAAGCCACTAGGTATACCCAGGGAGACTCGTGACTGAGAAAAATATCAATTACCAACTTGGAGCAAGTGGAACAAAACCACAACCGTTATATCTACCCAAGAAGCTCAAATCATCTTAACCCGGATCAAGTGGGGTGAACCATACCCTTGCCTTAATAACCAACCTCGAGCAAGTGGGGCGAAACCACAACCCTTACGTCTATCCAGGAGGTACATTCTCATATATCCAAGAGGAACAAAGGAGGGGATCATATCCTCCCACCATCTCACTGGAGGCAATTTTACAATACCAGGAGGAACAAAAACGGGGATCCTTGCCTTCCACCATCTTACTGCGGTCGCACTTTCGAGAAAGAGTGCTCAAGATGAAACAATCATGCCCAATTCAGTTTTATAATAGAAATATTGTTTCATAATCAAAATATGATTCTTCAAACTTATCTCTATTATACTCTAATATGTCTTCTTTAATCCACTTAATACACTCCACAAAACATTCTAGCTAATCCACCCACAATACTCTACTATCCTAAGTCACCGGCTCTAAATTCACAACCAAAAATACCCCTTTTATTTTACTCAATACTCTGTCGCTCGACCCAAAGCCTAAGCACTAGCTAGGAAATCTTAAACAGTGTTTACGGAGGTTTAGAAAGCTAGAGAAAAGGTTGAAAGCTCAAAATTACAATTTTAGCAAAACAGGGATCATCTGTATGCGAGCCACCTGCCGCGTACGCGAGATTTTAAAAAGAACACTGCGACGTACGTGAGACCCTATCCGCGTACGCGAGATTTTGAAAAAGACAGTGCCGCGTAGGTGGACAGGCACACATACCAGTTTTCCTAAAAGCTATTTTGTTGCATAATTCAATATTTTACACCAAACTTTAAATGCGCATAACTTTTTCGTTAAAAATTATTTTCAATCCATTTTTTGAATGTTATAAATTTCACGGACCCAATTTTTATTTAAGATAAGTTTCACAAGATTTGGGGGTCTGGAAGCCAAGTTATGACCCACCAAAGTTGATTAAAAATCGATTTTTACTAAAAATTACAAACATCTAATTTTCTAAAACTCTCAATTCAAAACCAAATCATTCACAACAAAATCAATTTCGAATTACTCTTAATCATTGTGACATTCTTCTCAATCACTCTACAAGCATATCAACATCTAAATTCTTCAATCTATTCAGCAAATTTCACTTATAATTTTCACCAATTTCAACATTTATCATCATTAAACATCAACAATTCATATCACATGCATATACCATATCTAATTAACCAAATCATTCCATTTATATCATTCAAACCTATCTTAAGGCAATTAGCCTAAGGTTCACACAACATTATATATTAACTACAAGAAACCGAAATCATACATTGGCTAATTTCCTCCCAAGCTCAAACACCACCAAAAACCTCTTTTTCACACAGGCCTCCAAGTTTTTAATTCACCAATTCAGCTAGTCCCAGCCACCAAAGCTCCAATTCAAGCACTCAAAATACCAATTCAACTTCTATCCACATGAATTCAATCTAAATTTCACACAATATACTAACATCACACTAGGGTTCCACTAATTCATCAATTCACAAGGGTTAGTGATTTCTTACCTTATCCATGGATGTTTGGGGCACAACCCAACAATTACCCAATGTTAGATTACACCTAAACCATCAAAATCATGAAAATCTCTCAATACTAGGGGTGTGCATGGGTCGAGTGAAACCGAGTTTGATGTGACATATACCTGACCCGAAATATATACCAGGTCTATTTATTAGACCCGAATCCGACTCTAAACCCGATGAAACCTATACACTTTCGGGCCACGATTATACCAGGTAAAAACCGGACCGTTAATATTACATTACCTTGATACCTTCTTGTAAGCTAGCATGTGAAAATATCCAAATTTTCAAGACTCCAACCATTATTTGACATGGTAAAACTCACTTAGAAAAATATAACAAGAACCAACTCTTCTCTAAAATTAAACATAACCATAATCAATACTAATATTGTCTAATAACACCAAATATTTAAATCAATACAAATAACACAATATTATGCATTAGTCTAACGTCTTATGCATTTTAAACATAACACATTAACTTATAGTCTTATAATAACTAACAACACAAAATATTAAGGTTTACAATACTTAATTTTCACATAAGAATAGCCATCATCCATCACTAATAACACAAAATATTAATTGTGTATGATGATCGGGCCGAGTTCGGGTGACCTGAGCCATAGCCCAGACCCGACCCGAAATAATGACAGGGTTATTTTTGAGACCCTTACCCGGCCTTAGACCCAGTGAAATCATACCAAATTAGCCTCTAAGGTGTTCGAGATCGGGCCGGGTCTTCGGGTCGGGCCGAACCATGCACACCCGTACTCAATACCTGTAACCAAAATGCGAAATCACAATAGAAGAAGGAACTGGGCAAGAAATTTAGATATCTTTAGTACTTTGTTCAGATAGAATTAAAGAGCTTGGCAAGGTAAACACATAGTCACAAACGATGCAGCGATTAGAGCTCCGGATTGAAAGTTATGGGCAAAAAAAAATTGAATTGGATAATGGAAGTTAGGGTTCTTCCATTCCCATGTCTTCTCAGCGTGAATGGACATGGAAAGGGGGTTGAAAGGCTGATGCTAAGCTTATATGGGTTGGCCCTTAGGCCCAATATGGACCTGATTCAGCCCGTTGACTTAATTTTGGGTCAAAACTTTTAAAATTAGTGTTCAAATTTGTATCTTAAATATTTTTACTTTTTTAAATTAAAAAGTTTTATTTCCTAATTACCTTAGCTCATAATTAATTTATTAATTAATTATTTATTAATTAACCAGATTTTACACCTTAGACATGGATTATATGTTTTTGATCACTTTGTACCGGTTGTAACATCTTCTTCAGTGAATTCTCATCATGTATATTTTTCTGGTTTCATTGCAAATAGTAAAATTTGGCATCTATGTTTAGAACATCCCTCCTTATCTGTTGTTAAGAATGTAATGCAAACATGCTTTTCTTATGGCAACCTTCCTTATTAATAGGCTTCCAACACAAGTTTCGAGCATGAAATCCCCTTATGAAACTCTTTTTAAGCTCAAATCAGATTACTTAATGTTGAGAGTCTTTGGTTGTGCTTGCTTTCCACATATTAGACCCTATAATGCTCAAACTAGATTATAAATATAAAAGATGCTTGTTTGACTATGCCCCTCAATCCAAAAGATTCAAGTGTCTAAATTAAAATGGTAAAGTGTATGTTGCAAGAAATGTAGTGTTTGATGAATCTGTTTTTCTTACTCATCTATGTTTTTAAATTCTTCTTCTAAAACTCTAAATATTGTCATTAATTCTTCTTATTCCAATTTTGTTCCCTTAATACCTTTGACTCCTAATCTTTCTTCTTCTGTTTCACGGTCTGCTTCTATATCAGATGAGTCACAAACAACTCATATCCCTCTTCCCACCACAACTCCTTCAATTACTCAACCAACCACCAGAAATTGTTTTTCTAGTATATCTACATCTTCTTTTCCCATTTTGGTGTAGAAATTTCACTTACCTTTTCTAATTCTAATTCTACCACAATTAATACACATCCCATTGCTTTTAGATCCAAAACTGGTCACTTAAAGTCATGTGTTTTTAATACTAAAATTAAATAAATTAACCTTTTCCAAAATACTCCCTTAACTCTTAAACAAGTTATCGATTTCCCTCATTGATTTCAGTCAATAAAAGAGGAATTTGATGCTTTGAACAAACAAAATACTTGGAATCTAGTCAAACTCTCACCAAATGCCACTGTTATTGGTAGCAAGTGGGTATTTGCAATAAAATGAGCTCCAGATAACACCATTTTCAAATATAAAGCTCGTTTAATAGCCAAAGTTGTCATCAACAAGGTGTGGATTATGCCCAAATTTTTAGTGCTGTGATAAAGCCTACAACTATTAGAACTATTCTATTTATAACTTTGTCCATGGACTAGCTAATAAAATATTTTGATTTCAATAATGCTTTTTTGAATGGAGACTTGGATGAAATTGTGTACATGCAATAGCTTTCTAGTTTCTCTTTAGAGAATACTTCATTAGTTTGCAAGTTCAATCGAGTTCTCTATGGCCTAAAACAAGCCCATAGAGAATGGTATAATAGGCTTGCTAGCACTCTTTCTACTTTTGGGTTTATAAGTACAAAATTCAATCCCTCTCTTTTTACACGTTTTGATACAACTTCAAATATTTTTGTCTTAGCTTATGTTGATGATATCTTAATTACTGGAAATAATACAATTGCCATTGATAATCTCATTACTCACTTTAATTCTCTTTTTTTGCTAAAAGATCTTGACAGTGTTAATTATTTTCTTGGATTAGAATTTACTAGAACTTCACCTCACGATCTCTATATTACTCAAACTAAGTACATTTGAGACCTTTTAGCTAAAGCTGGAATGCAACACTGCAAACCAGCCCCTACTCCTATGGTAAGCAATATTAAACTCACCTCTCAAGGGATAGATGTGTTTGAAAATCCTACCTTTTACATATCCTTAGTTGGAGGATTACAATATGTTGTGCTCACTTATCCTAAAATTGCATATTTTGTAAATCGAATGAGTCAATTTTTTCAAAATCCTCTTCAATCTTATTGTATTACTCTTAAAAGAATTCTAAGATATCTATCTGGATGCTTTGATCAAGGTATACATTTTTTCAAGAACACTGTTTGTAGAATTCTAGTTTTTGCATATTCAAATTGGACAAGTGACTTGGAAGATCGTCAATCCACAAGTGGATATTGCCTTTATCTTAGTTGCAATTCAATTCTATGGTCTAGTAAGAAACAAAGCACTGTAAGTCATTTATCCACAGAGGCTGAATTTAGATGCTTAGCTGGAGCCATTGCAGATACGGTTTGGACGCACAATTTACTCCTTGAATTGAGAGTTCCTCTAATAATTCCTCCAACCATTTATTGTGACAACCTAAGTGTTGTCCTCCTTGCAGCAAATCCCGTTCTTCATAGTCGCTCTAAGCATTTTGAAGTGGACTTATACTTTGTGAGAGAACAGATTAACAAGAAACAATTGTGTAGTTCATATCCTTTCCAACCCACAAATAGAAGATCTTCTAACCGTGCTTGTGTCTACACCTCTTTTTTTCAAATTCAAAGCCAAACTTAGAATATTTGCCATAGGACTCTGAGTTTGAGGAGTTATTAGTGATAATGATAGGAAAGAAACTAACGTAATAAAGCTATAGCTACTTTACTGTTATTTGTGTTTTTAAGCTATGTGTCTTCTCTGCCACGTGACTGAGCTTTCTTTTCTATTTTTCCCTATGACTATCATCTGTTGTATATATAATAGGGTCTACTATAGCTAGAGTTAAACTAATGAGCATTCTGAAAATACAATTGACAATTTAATTCTCCACTTTTCCTTGTTTTTATTTATGCTGCATTTGCAATTACTCTAACAAAATAAAAAAAGCGAATAATTACGATAAAAATCGTAAGAATGAGATGTACGTTTTTTAAGTACTTTTAATTTAATAGCTATGTTTATAATCAAATATTTGATTTGATTTATTAAATTTTGTCGTGACTTTGGTCACATTAAAAGGAATAAGATACAAAAATATTTTTTTGTTTGTTTCTTATATATATAAGTGTAAAATTTGAGAATGTCAAATTTGATTTGATAGTTTTATAAGGCTAAACGTTAGTTTTGTCATGAAACTACTCATTCCAAAAGCTTAAACTGATAGGAGAAGACAACATTAATAGTTATATCTCTAACACTCCTCTCAAACAAGAGCTTCTTTTAGGTTTGTTTGAGTTTTTTTTTTTTTTTTTGCATAGGCCTTCTTTTCGCTTTTATTTGCCTTATGCTATTTTTTTTACTTTTAGGTTTACCAATGATCGAACTCTAGACCTTTCAGACATAAAGCTTTGATACCATATCAGGTATCAAGCTCAAACAAAAAAGAATGGAAGAAGAAGAATTGAAAGATGAGAGTACAGAGAGAGCAGAGAAAGAATTGATTTTGAGATCTGTTTTGTGTGAAATGGGAGTTAGTTACAAAAATAGTTAATCTGTTAGTGCCTTCTTGCATGGTAATCTGACTGAAGATATATATATATATATATATATATATATATATATATATATATATATATATATATATATATATATGAGGCAACCAAGAGTCTATGAGATAGGAAATGGGAGTTTAGTATGCAAACTTACAAAGGCACTCTATGGTTTAAAGTAGGCACTAAGGGCCTAGTATCACAAGCTCTCCATAGCCCTGCAACATCTTGGTTTCAATGCTACAAAGTCTGATGTCTCTGTCTTTGTCAGATTTAAACATGATTCCACACTTTTTGTGTTAGTATATGTGGATGATATAATCATCACAAGAGATTTTGAGAAAGTAATCTCTCAAGTAATTCAGCAGCTTAATGACAAGTTTGCACTAAAGATATGGGTGAACTTCACTACTTTCTTGGGATTCAAGTCACTAAGACTGATGCTGGTGGTCTAGTACTATCCCAAGAAAAGTATCTACCTAAGAAGACAAAAATGGAGAACTAAAAACCTTGCCACACACCCCCTACCATCTTCGGTAAAATTCTCTGCCTTTGGTGGTTTAGTTTTCAAAAATCTGAAGCTTTACAGATCTATTGTAGGAAGCTTGCAGTATCTCATTGTCACTCGTCCAGAACAGGCATATTGTGTAGGCAAGGTATCACAGTTTATACATACACTTTTATATGAACATTGGAAGCTGGTCAAAAGGGTGCTGAGGTATGTCAACGGCACATCAAGCTTTGGTTTGCACTTACACAGAACAAGTATACAAAGTATTGCAGCCTACAGTGATTTTGATTGGGGAGAGATTCAGATGATAGAAAATTCATTGGAGGCTTCTGTATCTTTCTTGGAAGCAATCTGGTGTCATGGAGCTCAAAGAAGCAAGGTGTTGTTGTAAAGTCTAACACTGAAGGTGAATATAGAGCCATGGCTGGCTTAGTTGCTGAACTGATTTGGATAAAAATCTCTTGGTTGAGCTAAGAGCCAAACACTTAACACCTTCATCAGTATATTGTGACAATCTAAGTGAAGTGTTATTGGCAACAAATCCAATTATACATTCAAAGTTAAAGCACTTTAAAATTGATCTACATTTTGTTCGAGATTATGTCACTAAGAAGGTTGTTCAAGTTAGCCATGTCTTTGGAACTTTGCAATTGGCTGATGTGTTGACAAAACTATTTTCAAGTGCTGCTTTTATAGAGTTTAGAGCAAAATTAATGGTAGAAGAGTTGAAGAGGTACAGAACTACCAACATTCCTATCAAGCTCATCGAAGAAGAGTCAAAAGAAAAGGTGGTCATAAAGTAATGTATAGAAGTTGAAAGGAAAAGTAGCAATAGCAGTGGTTATGATAGAACCCAGCAACAAAGTTTCAAACAAATATGACAGCAACAGTAGAATGGAACAGCAGGGGATTATGATAGAGTGTTCACAAATGAAGTCAACAAAACTAAAGCATTAGAAGAAAGGTTGATTAGCACGGGTCATGCTAAATAGAGCTAGTTAGTGCTCAAGGTGTTGCTGCTAGTTAGTTTACACTTCTATTAATTAGCTTACACCTCGCATGAGTTAGTTAATTAGTTTAGCATGTGTGGCTCACAATGTGACAGCTGGCTCACTCTTGCTATAAATAATTTGAGATTAACTGTTTTTATAACTAACTCCCATTTCACACAAAACAGATCTCAGAATCAATTCTTTCTCTACTCTCCCTCTACACTCTCATCTTCCAATTCTTCTTCTTCCTATTCTTCTTCGTTTGAGCCTGATACTTTTTAAATCTATCAAAAATCAAAATTTTATTTAATTGATGTATTTTGAACACTATAATTTTAAAACAATAATTTTATTGAGTAGAAAATAAAATTCCCTCATAATGCACACATACTAATACTCCATATATTTTGTTGTGTTTAAGAAATAATTTATATATATAAAAAAGTTTTTGAAACTAACATTACATATCTAATATTGTAACTAATATTCAATATAAGAAAATAAATATTTAACACTCAATTAAAAAAAATATGCAAAATTTAAATTCAATAAAAACTCATCTTTAACAAATTTAATATTATTGGACTCATTTAATAGTTTACTATAATGTTGGTTGAAAATAATTGCTATATAACTGACATATCTCAACTTTTTTAAATATATATATCTTACGCGGTGAATAGTTTGCCATAAATCACTGAATCACGCCGCTTCTTATTTAAACCTAAACTAAACAAAGTTGTGATTTGAAACGGTTGTATATTGGTAATGATAACTCGATGTTATTTGTTCTTATTAATAATATTTTAAGTAAGAACGAAAGATTAGACATACACCATTAAACTAATCAAATATTAAATAAACCAACTGATTTTAATTATATTGAAATCTATTCTCTGATGGATGACAATTCTTTTCAACTAATATTTTTTTCCTCTCCATTTCTCTCTCCTTCTTTCTAATTATTTTTGCTCATCCATTATTTTATAAAAAAGTATAGATAAATAATTACTAACTAAGTCAATTTTAAGTAATTAATAATTATTAATTTTATATTTTAAAAAATAAAATTTAAATAATTATTAATTAATAATAATTAATTAGTATGGAATATAATTCAAAAATATTTATTGATTTATTGTTATTAGTTACCTAACGAAATTGTTATTTTATTCATTGATTACTTGATTGTAATAATGTTGGCTAAAAAAAAGTTAATTCTATAATAAAAATAATTTAACAAATATATTTTTTGTTGTTTCTTGATATTTGATAATTATAAAACTTCAAATTCAATGTTATTATTCTGTTTAATATTTCAAATTGTTTGCAGAAGATAAGATCAAAATAGTAAAAAAGTAAACTAAATTATTATCTGAAATATAGTTATAAACATTATAAGTCAACTTGGATATGATATTTGGTTGTATATTTTGCTAAGTTTAATTAATTCATTAGCTCATTCTTCAACGTTCTTTATTAAGTAAGGAGTACTATATTTTTTATTAATTGAACAAATTTTAGTTTTTTATTTATTATATTTTGTATCAATAACTTAAATTTAGAATTTAAAATTTAAAATTTAGAGTTTAGAATTCAGTTGTTTAGAATTTAAAATTTAAGATTTAAGATTTAAGATTTATATTTTAGAATTTAATAAATTAAATTTTGCGTTTCTTATTTTTTATGGAGTGCATTAATATTCACCTTATTTATTAAATATTCTAAGTTTATATTTTAAAAGAAGTTACACTTCGTCTATAATTTTCAAGTTTGATAAATAAATAATTTTTTAAATATAGTTGACTTTGTACATTTCGTGGTAAATTAATAGTTGACTTTGGTTATATGTGTATAATTAACTAATTATAGTAAAATTTATATTATTAATATCCGCATGCATTATAGTTAAGAATATATGATGATAGCAACGAACTCATCATCTATTAAAGAAACTTATCATCTTATTATTAATTAGGCCTACGTCCCGTGCCAAGTAGTTCATATACATGTAAGAAAAATTTAATTGAGATCAAAGATCACTATTATTGAGTTTGGAAAGAAAACTCAATTTTTGTTTTTTGATATCTCTTAATTCAATATACCAAAAACTAATATATTATAAATTTAAATTTTATTTTAAGAGTCTGTTATTAGTTAATAAATTAATATAACATAAGATAATATTTAAAATTTTAATATTTATTTAAATAAATAAATAAATAATTTGATTAACTCAAATTGATTAATTAATTTCGCTCAAATTTAAAACAATTAAATAAAAGAAAAGTGGAAATTAAATAAAGGCAATGAAAGAATTGATGGTGGCTACTGGCTAGAAAGCAGAGACAACATCATTTTGCACCATCATTTATCTCACATGGATAGATCACTAGATATACCCTCAATGCAAGAACAACAACCTGGCTAACCCTAGAGGATATATATTCTGTTGAACCATTTTCTTTGTCCCCTAACAGAAAACACCTTTACCACGCACCCTTATGTTTTTTTCTCAATAATTTTTATCAAGCTTTTGGAGCATATATGCGCGTATGGTTTTATTATTATTATTATTTATCACTATCACTTTTTAATATGTCATTTTTTAATCTCTATATATATGGATAGATAAAAGAAAATGGGAAAGTGTACTAATAAATAATTCTCGATCTATGCCGCTAACTGTTTATATAGTCTCTGCCATGAAAGATACACACAAAATCTTTGGATATATACACTCATACTCATATATAGGGATATAATGGTCTCTGTCCACTCTGCAAGCGACAACCCTTACAAACCCACATAGCATGTATAGAATGTTCTCTCTTCTTACTATAGCTACAAGGAATAAATTAAAATCTTTTAATAGTTATATATTAGATCAACATAGTTTACATTAACTACTATATGCCAAGTACACAACGAAAAGCATCAACTACCTTTCTTTTTTTTTTTTCCCAAAAAAAAAAGGTATTATTTTAACTACAAATAACGATTCAGTTAGGCTTTAGTTTTAATTTGTCTTTAATGATTATAATCTCCTATTTTATCTCAATTATTTTATTTCGTTAAATTTTTTTATCAAAATTAATTTTTTTTAAATATTTTTTATTATTTTTTATATTCTTTCTCTTATTTTTTTATTATTTTCACTTCAACCACTATTAAAATCACTATAATAAAAAAAAATCATAATGAAAAGACAGGTATTTTTAGAAGAAAAAATTTAATTTTAATCAAATAATTATTAAAATAGAACTAAATAAAATATTTGCATAAAAATAAAAAATTTTAAATATTAAAGTCAAAATTAGAATTATTAGAGACTAAAATAACACTTTATCTTTTTATATTAAATACTATTAATATAAAAGTGTAGTTGATTGACAAAATTTATTTTCAACCATGCTATGTATAGACTAAAATCAGTCACTAGTATAAAATATATATTGACATACAAAATATATATTAAAAATGAGTTAAACAACATATGTAGTCATACATGCACAAATACATATATAATAACTTATTTTTGTGGCTGATTTTGATGTATTAGATTATCTAACACAAAGAAAGAACAAAAACTCTATTGATAAAGTTTTTAATTCAGAGTGAATCTTGCAGAGCAAGCAACAAAAATAGAAGGAGAAGATCGATTCTATCACCCGTAGGCCATTTCTTATGGACTAAATCAAGAGGTTACATCAAAATTAGTGGTTGACACTAGTGATTCTATCATCCTTAAGTCACTTCTTATGAACGATAAAATCATTGACTTTAGGGTAGACGATGACACACATCCACTAAAAGAAAAAAAGACAACGTAAAAGAATAAGGGGACAATGGAAATGAAGAATAGAAAGAGAAATTTGGTGACGAACAAGGAATTGATGAGGACAAAAAAGAAGAAAAAGAGAAATCCGAATAAGGATAACTTTAGAATTTTATATCAGATAAATTCAACAGTATTATTTAGAATTTTTTTTAAATAATTTTATTAAATAATATTATCGTCAAAATTTTTGTCAAAAAATTCCGTTGGTCATTAGGGCGCGAAAAATATTAAAATGCTCTCAACGTTGCCATAGAATTTTTTTTCTGACAATAAGTACTATTTAAATTGGTCATCCTAAAAAATATTACTGTCAGAAATTTCTAACAATAATTAATATCAAATTAATAAATTTTACTGGTAAATGATTACGGACGATGTTTATATCGTTAGATTTTTTTTTTTTTTACAGGAAATTTGACCATCAAAATTTTTTAAGAATTTCAACAATAAATTCAAGGGTTTTAAACTTTTTCCTTTTTTTGTTTGTAGTGAATATGTTGTATGGTTATTAATTCAATTTTTATAAATACACCCCAGAACTTATTACTAATTAACATTTCGATTCATGTTGAGTTATTTATTAGCTATTAGTTTCTAGTGATTAGAAATATAAGCATTTAGGTATATCTATACTCACTAATATAAATTTTTAAGATAAGTGAATTTATAACACTAATTTTCGTTATCATAATAAATATTCACACCACAACGATCGAAGTTCATAATAAGAATAAGGAGAATGGCAGGTAAATAATGATCATTTTAAACAACATGAATAACTATCAATCAAATAAAAATACACTACATTTAATTTAATTTACATTATTCACATATTATTTAAAAATGTTGTTGATTACCTATATTTTTTCTAAAAATAATAATGATGTACAGATATATAAAACTCTCCTATTGGCAATGCATATAGTATTTAACCTAGCTATAGAGCTATTAAATATTATGAGTATTACTTTATGAACACTTAATCAGTTTGAACAAGGTTTTTAACTTTTTTATTTAATGTTATACTATTTTTTAGTTGAAGTCTCCAAGTTTTAGTTAAAATAAATAAATAAATTTTTACTACTATTATAATAAAGTGGTGCAACTTTTGTCTATGATCCCCTCAACTAATTAAGTGTGCGAATTTTATTGGTTGTTTCTAGTCAAGTAGGCTATAGACATAATGTTCCCCTCACAAGTCTCAAACCCTCTTACTCACAAGTCACAAGTCACAAGTCACAATCCCTCTTTCTAATCAATGATGCCTTAGTTTTCTTTAATTCTTTCATAACATAGCTGTAGAAGGTTAATTGGTCTAGCTTCCCCATCCATCATTCATCATTATATATTCTTTGCCTACTTGGAGGGGACCATACCTATATATTAGTTTTTATTATTCTTCTTGTTAGCAAATATTTGATTATTACATTTAAAAAAAAAAAAAAAAACTATGATTGGCTCTTCAAAAATGGGACTACTAAAAAGATAGTGAGTTTATTATCCACTAGTGTATTAATTCAATTTGTTTTATAAAATAAATGTGGATAATAATAATAATAATAATAATAATAATAATAATAATAATAATAATAATAATAATAATAATAATAATAATAATAATAATAATAAATTTGAGGTTATAGTTAAGATGATAAGTATTTTATGCTAAAATCAAAAGATCATGAGTTCAATTATTAGAGTTAATAAAATATTTTTGTAAAAGATTAAGGATATTTTGAAAAATAAAATTTACATACAACTCATTCACATTCTTCCATTATATAAGATGGTAGATTATTCAACGAACTCAATAATCAAATTTGAAATTCAAAGTGTAAAGAGGACATGCATTTTTCATTCATTCAATTCTTTGATTATGATCATGAGTACGTAGTTCTCAACTTATTGTAGAGGTGTTTTCTTTTCAATAAACATATAATCAAATTTCACCTTTTTTCATTTATTTGTCCACTTATCGATCAATATGTGATAGGGAGATTTGGATAAGCATTGCGTTGGGGTCAATGAATTGAAAATTGAAAATTCATGCTACCTTCTTAAAAGGCACTATATATATATAGGTCCCATTTTACGTACCATAGTCAAATTAAAGATCAATATATCAGGGAAACATCAGACAAGATCCAATTAAATCGACGAATGTTTTCGCCATTCTTTTTTGAGTAAAAGAAAAGACAACACTTGGGTTTAAATTTTTTAAAATAAAAATAAAATAATTTTAATTTGCTGCATTTTCATAGTTAATTTTCTGTGTATTTTTGTAACAAAGTATTTTTCGATTTTTTTTTTAAGGTGTAAAATATTATGCGTTTATTTCTGTTTTCAACCTTTTTATTTATTTATTTTTTAAAATGTAATGGGTCAATAAGTTTTTCTTTAAAATGATTTGTTTGAAAAATAAAATAAAATCCAAACACTTGAACAGAGAAAGTTCAAATAATTAGACCCGAAAATGAGAGGCTGGAAAAAAATTTTTGGTCTCCCATGGAGAAAATAAAGCCCAAAACTATCTATCACCAAAACATAGTAAAAAGCCCAAATCAAATTTGGGTAAGTACCAACCGGAATTAAAAAAACAAGGTGAAAACTCAGGTGCAGTCGACTCCACGTGAAGTTGATAGTTGAGAGCCGTTAAATGAAAATTTAGTCAAATTAGTCAAATCATCTGACAACTCTCATCTATCAACTTCACGTGAAGTCGACTGCACCTGAGTTTCCACAAAAAAACAAATATAACAATTCAAATTTAGAAGTTTCCATCAATGGAGTTCTGATATCAGTTGTAGTATTAGATTAAAAAATAAATAATCTACGCTATGTGCAGCACTTAAACTTTAATTACTGAACTAGACGTATAATACAATTCTTTGAAAAAATAAACTAATCACGTGAATTTAATTCGTATATAAAATGTGACTCAAATTATTGACCTAGTCACTCATGAAAACCTAAGGAATAATCTCTAACAAAAAGAGAAACAATAATTTTACCTTATTTTTTTTTATTATATTACTCTATACAGTAACGGATCTAGAAAATTTTGTCAGTGGGGCAATGTATATATAATATGATAATAATTTTATAATTATATTTTGTTATGGTAAAATATAATTAGTTTTCAAATTGTCTAACAAATAAATTTAAACACTAAAATAATAAATTAAATAGGTTTTATATTTTTTTCAATTGTCAATACAATCAAATATTTTTCTTTTTATATATGTTATTGAACAATCATTTAAAAATTCATCTCCCATATGATTACAAAATTGACTTTTTATAATATTTATAGCCGAAGAGGTTTTTTCAACTAATGTTGTTGTTACTGGCAAACCTAAAACTAATTTAAAAAAAATACCAATAAAAAATAATATTCTTTGGAATTTATGGAATTTTTTTTTAAAACTAAGCCATTTAATTTCAGACAACATTTTTTTGTTTTATTTTCAATCTTTTTTTTTTAGTCTTTCATTGATTAAATTTTAAAATTTTGCTACAACTTTTGATATAGACAATTTATAAAAAAAAATCTTTGGTAATATTTATTTACATAAACATACCAAAAATCTAAAATTATTTTTAAATATTCAAATAATTTAGATATTAATTTTTTATTAATATTAAGCAAACTAAATATATTTTTCATGGATAAATTTTTAATCTTTTATAATAAAAAAATATTTAATGAGTCAAATTTTACCTCTTCATTATATTTATTTAATTTTTTTAATTTGTTAAGCGCTAAATTAACAAATAAAAAATAATTTTATTTTAACATTGTTGTAGTGTATCAACTTTTAATAATAATAAATTTATTTACTAAAATTGAATTGATGTGCTTGATATTGATGTTTTTATATATTTATTATTGATTAATGTTTATATTTCGTGTCTTTTTTTTTATTTTTATACACTGAAAAGTGTGTGAACCAACAAAAAAAATTTAGTGGGGTCAAATTTATTTTTTGAGTGGAGATAAATATATTTCTTTTATGTGTTCTACATGAAGGTTTATAAAAATTCAACGGGGACACTTGCCCCACATGGTTAAAGGTAGATTTGTCCCTGACTCCACACATATTTTTTTTTATGTATACATACATTTATAAAAAAAAGACATTATTAAAATAAGAACGAAAACATTCATTTTCAACAAAATTATTTAAAAGATAATAAAAAATATGTTATCTTATTTTTATTTTTAATTACCGTTAATTTTATTTTATATTTTTTAATTATTACTAGAATAATTAAGTAATATTAGATATAATAAATGTATAATTATAAATATTACAATAAATTATGAATAATAGATTAAATAATAGAGTTTTGCTATACATTTAAGTGTTTTTGTCAATTAAATTTAATTAAACTGATCCAAATTCAACAAAAATCATTCACATAAACTGATAAAAGTGCGCCTGATGAATTACACACTTTTTTTTTTATGCATTTTTTTTTTTTTGCGTGTTTTCTCCTTTCTCGTCCTTCTTTTATTATTGTTGTTGTTGCTGCATTTTTTTCTCCGCTTTCTTCTTATGTTGTAGCAACATTTTTTAAAAAATTGTTTTCGTCTCTTTTCTTTTTTTTATTCTTTTTAAGAGAATAAAAACAAAAAAAATTATGAGAAGAAGAAGAAAACTAAAACTTTTTAAATTTGAGACAAAAAATTTTTGAATTTTGACACCAAAATTTCTTAAGATGTCACAAAAAATTTCTTAATTAATTAAAAAATATCAAAAATAAAAATAGCATCAAAATTTCTCAATGATGGGACCGAAATTTCTTCCAATATATCTTCTTCTTTTACTTTTTTCTTTATATTTTATCTTCTTTTTCTTTCTCCAACATGTTCTTCTTTTTCATATTTTGTTATTAATACAAATTTTTTTCTCTATCTTCTTATGTTTTACTTCAAAAATAGAGAATTTTATCTAAACAAAATTATTTTAAAGTTGAATTCACTACAAGAAAAATGTTGAATACCATTGAATTTAGCGTCTCGAGTTACCGTCGATTTTACCGATGGATTTATGGAGGGATTTGTTGTGAAATTCATTACGTCAAATTGTTACCGACAGATTTACTTATCTGACGGTAAATTCATGGGTAATATTTGGAGGAAAAAGATACAGAATAAGCGCAAATTTTTTTGTCGAGTTACCATTAGATTGTTCGACGGTAACACATTTTAGTTAAATGTTGCATTTTGGTGACACGAAGTGCGTTACTGTTTGATTTATCCGATGGTGAATCCAACGGTAACCAGGTCTAAAATTGAGAGCATAAACCTTCTCTCCCTTCATTTTGGAAACCCTCTCTCTTTCTCTCAAACCCTCTCTCTCAAACTCTCTTCTCCATTTCTCTCTCTACCTAGCCCAGCCCCTTCGCCGCTGCTCCAGCACCATCGTCGCCCCAGACACCGCCGTTTTTCATTTCTCTCTCTACCCAACCCTTTCGCCGTCGCTCTAGATTCAGGTACATCCTCACTCTCCATCTCCATGACATCTATTTCAAAATTAGAAACATAATTTCTTTAACGGTTAGTGTGTTACCTTTTAGTTTGTTATTCTATTAGTGTTAGAAATTTGATTAGTGAGGATTGTGGCTGTTGAATGATTCTGAGTTAGTTGAAGTGTTATACATTTCTTTTAGGAATCATGATGTCTGAGAATGTTAGTTTAGGAATCATGTTTAGTTTGTATGTTTGTGTGTGTTAATTTGTTATATTAGAATATCAGAACATACAATGCTTAATTATAATTTATGATTCAGGGTTATGTTAATTTTTGGTTATGTTAATTTAGGGTTAAGTTAATTCAGGCTTTGTGTTTTGGTTATCATATAATAATTTAAGATTTATTATTACTTGTTTAATTATTACTTGTGTTTTATTTTTTCTTGTTTTTGTTAGATTGGAAAATCATGGGCTATGAGAAAATTTTTTAATTTAATTTTTGACGTAAATTCTATTGGTTTGAATAATTGGTTTGTTTGGTGGGTTTGTTTGAATAAGTTAAGGTTTAGGGTTTTATTCAACTCTTGTATGTTGGTTTGGATGGAACCCCAATACTTGCATATAGGAGATCGCTAACATCATTAAGTTGATGTATGACCACCCGTAGTCGACCTACATGCAGATCATAGCTGAGACCAGAGATCGATGGTTTCAAAAGTAGGCGGTAAGAACCTAATACTCTTGAATTAATTAACTGTATTTGAATTGTATTTTATTCTGAATAACTAATGTTGGTGAATCACTTTGTGCAGTTGAAATTCATATGGGATACGGAACATAATCTCATGATCAGGAAGTTCTACGACTACCTGACAATTAAACGTTTTCAGTAGATGATGAGCGACGTTCGTAAAGGGCGCGACCACCTAACGTTGTGGATCCGTCCAGCCATCAAGAAGGAATTGGAGGCCTATTTTACTCATGATAAGGGGTTCAAACGTCGCCGTCTAACAAACGTCGCTAACAGGGTTTCGCCCAGGTCGTCCAAGTATACGGGTGGGTCAGCGACCTTCATGAAGATAAAGAGCAAACTAGTAAAAATTTTGTCATTCTTTAATGGTTTTAATAGCTACTTGAATTATTAGTTGTTTAATTTGTTCATTTATTTTATTGGTTGATATATTAATTTGTAGTCTAAGTCGTTGGACTGTGAGGCGACACTGGCGGAGACCTTCAAGTATACCCATACTTTGAAGGCCAACAAGGAGAGATTTGCTGACGAGCGGTCAACGGCCCATTATGTGAGTTTAAATTAATCTTAAGTTTCAAATTTATTTGGTTTAAAGTCAATTATTTAACTGTTATCCTAATCACGACGTCTGTGACACAGGAGGATTACACGCATAAGTTGGAGGCCGCGACCTAGCAATCTTGGCTACCTAGTGAGAACGACGAAGTCGGCTCCAAGACTCAGTGGTAGATCCTAATAGAATTTGGTGCGAGACCGCTTCTGAACCCCATAAGAATCACTGCTTTGGGTTGAGGTCGTTCTTCACCAGTGGCCTCCGCTCCTCCGTGTTAAGGGTGCACATGGGCCGGGTGAAGCCGGGTTTGATGTGACCTAGACCCGGCCCGAAATATACATCGGGTCTATTTATTAGACCCGAACCCGGCCCTAGACCGATGAAACCAATACACTTTCGGGCCACAATTATACCGGGTGAAAATCGGGCCGTTAACATTACATTACGTTGATACCTTCTTGTAAGCTAGCATGTAAAAATATCCAAATTTCCAAGATTCCAACCATTAGTTAACATGGCAAAATTCACTTAGAAAAATATAACAAGAACCAACCCTTCTTCAAAATTAAAGCATAACCACAATCAATATTAAAGTATAACCACAATCAATACTAATATTGTCTAATAATACCAAATATTTAAATCAATACAAATAACACAATCTTATGTATTAGTCTAAAGTCTTATGCATTCTAAACATAAAACATTAACTTATAGTCTTATAACTAATAACACAAAATATTAAGGTTTACAATACTTAAATTCCACATAAGAATAGTCATGATCCATCACTAATAACACAAAATATTAATTGTATATGATAACCGGGCCACCGGGCCGGCTTCGGGTGACCTGAGATATGGCCCGAACCGACCCGAAATAATGACCGGGTCTATTTTTGAGACCCGTACCCGACCCTAAACCCGATGAAATCACACCAAATTAGTCCCTAAAGTGTTCGGGACCGGGCCGAGCCTTCGGGCCGGACCGGGTCTGTGCACCCCTACTCCGTGTTGGCGGCTTCCTCTACCACCAGCCTTGCCGATCCCCAGGAAGTTGTTGACTTGTGAGAGGAGGTGCAAAAGCTGACACAGGAGCTTCACCAGCAAGTGGAGCAGGCTAAGCAGAGATACAACAAACTTCTTGCACGTGTGGAAGGAGTCGTTGCCATCAGCTCAATCGGTTGTGAGATCAGATGGAGGAGTACAACTAGCAGATGCTTGTTGGAGCCTCTCTCTCTCTCTCTCTCTCTCTCTCTCTCTCTCTCTCTCTCTCTCTCTCTCTCTCTCTCTCTCTCTCTCTCTCTCTCTCTCTCTGATAGCGGTAATGGTGTCCTCTACCATCTCTCTCTCCCCCTGCGATTTATCTCTCTCCTTCGCCGGCGATTTTGCTGTAGCGGCAGTCCTTCGCAGGAGGTGCCCTCTTCTTCCTCTTCTCCCTTTTCTCTTTTCCTTTCTTCTTCTTTCTCTGAGGCTCTGAGCTTCTTTTCTCATATTCTTCTTTCTTCTTTCTTCTTTTTATGTGATCTCTTTTTGTTTGCATTGTGAATGTGTGTTAATGAATGAAATTGATGAAGAATGATTTTGTATTTGAAAGATGAATTGGTTAGGTTATGTAGGCGAGTGATAGTAACGGTGAAAATGTGTGGACGGTGTGGTGGTGGTTGTTAATAGAAAAATAATGGTGACGATAGTTAAAGAGGAGATGATATGATAGAAGCTAGGGTTGATGGTGTTGGAGTTAGATTAAAATTTTTAAATAGATTGAGAGTATAATTAAAATTTTGATTAAAGGTAAGATTGGAAGAAAATAATTGATCAATTATTGACCATTAAAAAATTAATAATAGGAATAAAATTAAAACTTATTTAAAACATTAAGAATAAAATTGAATCAAATTAAACGTTGAGAATAATTTTAAAACATTAAAAACAAAAAATATATTTTATCCAAAACAAAAAGGTAACTACTCCAATAAAAATGTTAAAAATATCTTTTTATGATGATCTTTGTTTAAAAAGTATAACTTATTTGTTTAGCCACATTTTAAATAAAAATAACACTTTTATAACATATGAAAATCAAATCCTATAATTTATCATCCAATAGTCAAAATAAAATATCTCTATATGATGACAATGATAAAATCTTTATTGGAGTAGCCACCAAACAAAAATACTCATCATTTTGACCGATCAGAGTTGGTGTATTTCCCCTCTGAAGATGCTGGTTTGTAATTTTTTGTTAGAGTAATTACCCAAATCAATCCCCGAGGATTTTAGAATCGGACATTTTAGTCCCCAAGAAAAATTAATACACGGATCAGTCCCCAAGGTTTTACTCCGGCAGACAAATCAGTCCCCAGTTCATTTTCCGACATAGTAATTACCTAGATCAGTCCCCAAAGATTTTAAAAACGGACATTTTAGTCCCCAAGAAAAACTAATGTACAAATCAATCCTCAACGTTTCTCTCTGTTAGACATAATAGTCCCCCGTCCAAAAATAAATAAAATAAAATTATTATTATTATTAATTGCACAATAATATTGTACTATATTTTTTGTATTTTTTAGACAAAAATAATGATAAATTTATTCATTAAATTCTTATATATATATATATAGTCACTCAATAATAATAATAATAATAATAATAATAATAATAATAATAATAAAATGATTAGAGATTATTTTACAAGAAATTCAAAGTTAAAATCATTTGATATTTTTGTATTTAATAGAATCAAAAGATGTCCTAGGTAAAAAAAATTATATATGTTTATATTAAAAAATATGTATTAAAACAAATTTTTTTAATTTGAATTTATATTAAATATATATTTTTTTAATGCAAACATATTTTTTAAAATAGTGCATCTTTTGATTATATTAAATACAAAAATATCAAATGATTTTAACCTTGATTTTTTTTTGTAAAATAATCTCTAATAATTTTATTTATTATTATTATTATTATTAATTACATAATAATATTATACCATGATTTTTTGTATTTTCTAGATAAAAATAATGATAAATTTATTCATTATATATATATATATATATAGTCACTCAATAATAATAATAATAATAATAATAATAATAATAATAATAATAATAATAATAATAATAATAATAATAATAATAATAATAAAAATAAAAAATAAATAAATAAATAAAATTATTAGAGATTATTTTACAAAAAAATCAAGGTTAAAATCATTTGATATTTTTGTATTTAATATAATCAAAAGATGTACTATTTTAAAAAATATGTTTGTATTAAAACAAATATGTATTTAATATAAATTCAAATTAAAAAATTTTGTTTTAATACATATTTTTTAATATAAACATATATAATTTTTTTTACCTAGGACATCTTTTGATTATATTAAATACAAAAATATCAAATGATATTAACTTTGGATTTCTTGTAAAATAATCTCTAATCATTTTATTATTATTATTATTATTATTATTATTATTATTATTATTATTATTATTATTATTATTATTATTGTTGTTGTTGTTATTGAGTGACTATATACATACATATATATATATATATATATATATATATAAGAATTTAATGAATAAATTTATCATTATTTTTGTCTAAAAAATACAAAAATTATAGTACAATATTATTGTACAATTAATATAATAATTATTTTATTTTATTTATTTTTGGACGGGGGACTATTATGTCTAACAGAGAGAAACGTTGGGGATTGATTTGTACATTAGTTTTTCTTAGGGACTAAAATGTCCGTTTTTAAAATCTTTGGGGACTGATCTGGGTAATTACTCTGCCGGAAAATGAACTGGGGACTGATTTGTCTGCCGGAGTAAAACTTTGGGGACTGATCCGTATATTAATTTTTCTTGGGGACTAAAATGTCTGATTCTAAAATCCTCGGAGACTGATTTGGGTAATTACTCTTTTTGTTATTGTTGGCTTTTTTTTTTTTTAAGAAAGAAGAAAACTGATTTGTATCTTTATTACATAGATGAATTTTGTTGGGCCCATGTTATAAATGTGACTTGCAAAATAATGGTAGCAAGTTAATTTGTATAGTACGGCCTAATGCTATTGTCATGGTTTATTCCTATATTATAGGCTTGCAATTTGCAAAAGCATAGGCTTTATTCTTTTTCATAAGCTATAACTTAGGATTCATCATCATTTCCATTTAACATACATTGTTAACCTATATTAATTACATAAACTTAAATACACCAAACAAAGAGAGATGAAAAGTGACACACGCCTATTTGGGCCTATTGATCCCATTAGTACTAAAAGGAAAAATAGCATGAAATTATCATCAAATGGGAAAAGGACTACATAAATTCATGGAATGGTACCTGAGTTTATAGAGTGGGCTAGTTTAATTTATACCCCCAACAAAAGAAATCTCCAACAAAAGAAACTGACCTTAGTTGAAGTTGGTAAAGGTGTTCTTATATATGATTGGAAATTTAGTATATTGTTATGCCATTTTTGTCCAAATTGAAGATAGAAAACCTAATGCAATTATATTCTTAGTTCTAATAGTTAGAACTTTTGGTTAATTCGCACAATGCTATGATGGCCATGTATCACACCACCTACCACCATTTTACCTACTACTCCTAAGTAGGATGTTTTGGAAGAAATTAAACTCATACGACTTTGGCTCTTTGCATTGTTTACCTAATCAATAAAGTGTTGTTATTATATAAATAAAATAATAATTAATTTTTTGTCCCTGAAAAATCACTCATTCTTCAAATTAGTTCTAAAAAGATTTTTTGTCATATTAGTCTTTAAAAAATAAAACATAAGTCAAATTAGTCCTTCCGTTAGTTAGATGATGACATGTCACGTTAAGTACCACGTGTAAACCATGTTGCTTGTATGCGAAGTTTGTATTCGTAGGTTTTGATGAATGACAAACCAACAAACAACTTGAATGAAAAAGCATGTTGAAGGATCAACCAACATTCAACGTTGAGGAATGAAGAGTTGAAAGCAACACAACATCAACAAGAAACTCAAGTCCACAACGTTTGAAGACAAGTATAGTGTCTTAGGACTTAGGTAACTTCTTGTTAAGAACCAATTGCTAAATCTCTTAACACACACTCACAAAATGTTTTGATGCACATCTTGCAATTCTATGCTAGCCAAATGGTTTAAAAACTTGTTTTCAAAGGTACAAAAGCATAGGAATTGACTCCAACAAGTTTGAGATCAATCCTAAGCATTTTGAAATGATTTTAAGCCATTCTTTGAGGTTTGCATCGATGCACACTCATCTTGCATCGATGCAAAGCATGCAACGACTTTTTGCATCGATGCAAAAATGTTTGCATCGATGCAACCTAGCTGAAAATTCAAATTTCAGCTTCAAAGACACATTTGCATCGATGCAAAGTGTTATGCATCGATGCAAATGATTCAAAAACATAAAAAACGGCTAGTTTTAACAAAACGGCTTCATCCCATTAACTCCCCAACGTTTCTAAGGTTTGGGAAGTCTATAAATAGATGGATTGAAGCCTTATTTCATACACGTGAGTATTTGCAAACTATCTTGTTCATATTCTTTCATTCTACACATTTTAAAGGTGTTATAATACACAATTTGAGAGAGCAATATCAATTGGTTCAATAGTGCTAAACTTGTAATCATACACTCTTCTAGAGAGTACTCATTTCATCTCAACAATTCTTTGAGAATTGTTTTCTTGTAACACTTTGTAAATTGGAGTGTGATCTCCAAGGTTGAGTCAAGAGTTATAAACACTATAGTCGGTGAGGATACCAAAGAAGTATACTAAGTACTCAAGGCAAATCTTAGAGAAGGAGTCTCTAAGTGGAGTGGGTTAGTATACGAGTGGTGATCATATACCGTGAGGTGTTAGAAACTAAGGACTCGGATTGTAAAGGTTTTGCGCGAGCACCTTGAAGCTTGGCAATAGTGGAACTTCTCAATAGCGATTGAGAAAGAAAGTGGACGTAGGACAAGGATTGTGCCGAACCACTCTAAATAGCGTTTGCATCTCTCCAAACTCATCTCTTCTATATTATTGTCTTTTACCTTTGAGCAAATAAATTGTGATTGAAAAGTAGCTTCGTAAGTACTTAAGAAATAGCTTAAGTCCGATTGGTGAAAAGTTTGATCAATTTATTTGAGTTGGTGTCTATTGGAAAGTAAAAGCTCCTTATAAATGCTTAGCAATTGAGTTAAGCTCTTGGAAAAATACTAGTACAATAACACTTTTGTATATTGTCTTTAACTTTCGCAAAAAGATTCATTGTTGTTGCAATACTCAATTCACCCCCCCCTCTTGAGTAATTGTGCATAGGTTCTACAAGTGGCATCAGAGCTTAACCCTTTGAAAGACTTAACCGTTTAAGGGAAAAGATCATGGCAAGCACAAGCTTTAACAACAACAACACTAGTGAAGGTAACTCAACCGCTAGACCTCCTCTTTTTAGCGGAACAAATTACTCTTATTGGAAAAATAAGATGAGAATTTGGATCCGTTCTCAAGATGTGAGAATTTGGAAAGTGATTGAGAATGGAAATCACATTCCAACAAAGACAACAAGCGCTAAAGAAGGAGAAGTCTCCGTCTTAAAGCAAGTACCGAAAGGAGAAAATGAATATAGTGACGATGATTGGAAGAAAGTGGCAATGAATGATAAAGCCATCAACTTCATCCATTGTGCACTTAACGAGCATGACTATATGAAGATCTCTACATGTGAAACCGCTAAAGAGATTTGGGATAAACTCCAAATCACTTACGAAGGAACCGACCACGTTAAAGAATCAAAGGTATTTATGTTGGTTCATGAATGGGAAAATTTTAAAATGAAAGATGAAGAGAGCATTGAAGAAGCTCTTGAAAGACTCTCCAAGATCTTCAACAACCTAAGCATGCTTGGCACAAAATACAATGATAAACAAATTGTGACCAAGGTGCTTACAAGCCTTACACCAAAATGGAACTCCAAAGTGAACGCCATTGTGGAAGGAAGGCTCTATGATCAACTTACATTTGATCAACTACGAGGTAATCTTCTCACCTATGAGATGACTATGCTAAATAGACAAAAAGGTGAAGAAAGCAAGAAGAAAAGTCTCGCCCTTAAAACAACATCACTACAAGAAGAGAGTGATGATAATGAAGAAGAAGGAGATGAAGAATTTGCACTCTTATTAAAAAGATTCAATAAGTTTGCAATGAAGAAAAACTTCAAGAGCAAAACAAAGGTACCAAAATGCTATGAGTGTGGAGAAGTTGGACACATTAAACCCAATTGTCCAAAACTTCAAAAGGAGGACAAAAACAAGAAATTTAAGAAGAAGGAGAAAGCATACATATCATGGGAGAACGAGGATGAATCCGACTCCGATGACAACGAGGTTGCAAATCTTTGCTTAATGGCAAGCGAAGAAAAGGTTAGTAATGACAACTCCACTTCTTTTAATTTACAAGATGAATATGACGCCTTACTTGAGGTGTACACAAAACTTACCCAAGATTATTCTCTCCTAAAGAAAAAGAATATGGATCTTTTAAAACAAAATGAGATGTTAAAAAATGAGAATATCAATCTTGGAAAAGATAAGTGTAGCACAAGTAGTGATCCATACAAATCTTGTAAAATGCATGAAAATGAAATTACAAATCTTAAGAACACTTTAGCTAAGTTCAATGAATCTTCAAAGAACTTAGATAAAATGTTGAAAAACCAAAAGCATGTTCATAATAAGGAAGGTTTAGGTTTTGAAAAAGGAAAATTTAAAAATACTAAAACTCCTATTAGGCAACCGCAAGCCCAAAAGGCAAGCATGCCTAAAAGGAATGAAGCCTTTAAACATCCTCCTCAACATGCTTCATTTAGAAATTATAATCACAATGCATATAGATCAAAAGATGTTGCATTTAGGAAACAACCTAGGCAACCATTTAGAAACATGCATAGGATGCATAATCCAAATGTCATATGTCATTATTGCAATAAAGTAGGTCATATAGCACCCGTATGCTTTACTAGAATTAAACATATAAACTTTCGTAGTCAAGATACGAGATGGGCACTTTATGGGCATTATGCTCATACTAACCATCAAGGACCCAAATTCACTTGGGTACCTAAATCCCAATTTTAATTGTCTTGTAGGTACGTGTTGGAGCTAAGGATACAAATTGGTATGTTGATAGTGGATGCTCCAAACACATGACCGGCGATGAATCAAAGTTCACCGCAATAGAGCCTACAAACGGAGGAAATGTGATCTATGGAGACAACAACACCGGCAAAGTAATCGGCGTTGGAAAAGTTGGTAAAAATTCTTCTACCTCCATAGATAATGTTATACTTGTCAAAGGTCTCAAACATAATCTCATTAGTGTTAGCCAACTTTGTGACAAAGGAAACTTAGTTACCTTTGACTCAAAATGTTGTTTGATAAAAAGGCAAGACACTAATGAAATTGTGCTAATTGGACACCGTGTTGACAATGTATACATGATTAATATAGATGAAGTTTCCTCAAATGATGTGAAATGCCTTGTTAGTAAAAATGATGAAACTTGGTTATGGCATCGTAGAGTAGCTCATGCTAACATGGACCATCTTAGCAAGTTGGTCTCTAAAGAGTTAGTAATTGGCTTACCAAAGCTACGTTTTGAAAAAGACATCCTTTGCGACGCATGTCAAAAGGGAAAACAAGTAAAGGCCTCTTTTAAATCTAAAAACATTGTTTCAACAACAAGGCCATTACAACTTTTGCACATGGATTTATTTGGTCCTTCCAGGACTATGAGCTTTGGTGGCAATTACTATGCTTTAGTTATTGTTGATAATTACTCTCGATTTACATGGACCTTGTTTCTAGCAAACAAGAGTGATGCATTTCGAGCATTCAAAAGATTAGCCAAAGTTATTCAAAATGAAAAGAATTTGCATATATCATCTATTAGAAGTGATCATGGTGGAGAATTTGAAAACAATCTTTTTGAAACTTTTTGTGAAGAAAATGGCATTGAGCATAATTTTTCCTCTCCTAGAACACCACAACAAAATGGTGTGGTTGAAAGGAAAAATCGTCATTTAGAAGAAATGGCGAGAACTATGCTCAATGAGGCTAATATTCCTAAGTACTTTTGGGCGGATGCGGTTAGTACCGCGTGTTATGTTATGAATAGGATTATCATTCGACCTATTCTTAAGAAAACACCGTACGAATTGTACAAAGGAAGAAAGCCAAATATTTCCCACCTTCACGTCTTTGGCTGTAAATGCTTTATCCTAAATAATGGAAAAGATAACTTAGGCAAATTCGATGCTAAGGCTGATGAAGGAATCTTCTTAGGCTACTCTTTAACTAGCAAAGCTTTTAGAGTATATAATAAACGCATCATGACTATGGAAGAAAGTATTCATGTCGCTTTTGATGAAACTAACCGTTGTTATGCTAGAAAAGATTTTGATGAAAATGTAGAAAAATTTGATTCACTAAATTTGAATGGTGAAGACAAAGAAAAAGATTTAAATAAAGCCTCTACAACAAAGGATAATGTTCAAGTTGAAGAAATTGCACCATCACAAGCACAAATAAATGCACTTCCAAAGGACTGGCATACTTCAAAGGATCATCCTCTAGACAACGTCATTGGAAAAGAAGGAACTTTCGTTGGCCAAACCAAATATTGCAAAGAATTGCTCAAAAGATTTGGAATGGACAATGCTAAGGCAATGGACACACCAATGAGCACTACTTGCTACCTTGACAGAGATGAACAAGGTAAAAACATAGATGTAAAGAAGTATAGAGGCATGATAGGATCATTGCTTTATCTAACGGCAAGTAGGCCAGATATCATGTTTAGTGTATGCATGTGTGCGAGATACCAAACTAATCCTAAGGAATCTCACTTAAGTGCGGTGAAAAGGATTATGAAGTATCTCCTAGGAACATTAAATGTTGGATTGTGGTATCCGAAAGGATCCACTTGTGATTTGATTGGTTATTCCGATTCCGATTTTGCCGGTTGCAAATTGGATAGGAAAAGCACTAGCGGCACTTGTCACTTGCTAGGAAACTCTCTTGTTTCATGGCATAGCAAGAAACAAGTAAGTGTAGCCTTATCTACCGCCGAAGCCGAGTATGTAGCCGCCGGTAGTTGTTGCGCTCAAATTTTATGGATGAAACAACAACTTATGGACTATGGACTCATGCTTGATCACATTCCTATCAAATGTGATAATACTAGTGCAATAAATTTAACCAAGAATCCGGTTCAACATTCAAGAACCAAGCATATTGAGATTAGACATCACTTCATAAGAGACCATGTTGAAAAGGGTGATGTGGTTATTGAATTTGTCGAAACTAGTAAACAACTAGCGGACATCTTCACTAAACCTTTATGTAAAGAAATTTTTTTTAACATCCGAAATGAACTTGGCATCTTGGATTCTAATCTAATATGATTTGTTTGAATTCATTGTATTTATATTGCTATTTTTGTATCTCTTACTAACTTAAGCATTGGAGATATCCAATTAGCCATTGTTTTGTAGGTTTATGAGTTGATGAATGAGTGATTAATCTTGAGGTAGATTGAAGAATTTGAAGATTATAAACAATGGACGATCAACAATTTGAAGTTTATAATAGTTTAAATGAGTATATACATGATGGAACTCAAAGGATTGAAGAAAGAACCACCCTCCTTGGTTGATATAATGAGAGAATTACAATCCATCAACCAAAACATCCAAAGGATTGACGTAGAGCATGGTAGGCAGCTTGAAGCACTTAATCGTCGTGTGTCTCGTGTAGATCGTCGCACGGGTCGCTTGGATCGTCGTATTGATGACTTATATGAGCATTTCGGGATCCACCTACCATATGAAGAGGACACTGATGATGATGAAGACCAAGATTGATTGTCTCCTCTTCATCAAGTCACTCTTTATTGCTTTATGTTTATTTCATTATATGAATTGTTAAACTAACTCCTAGTAAGCTAAGGATTTCTATTATGGTTTTAACATTTTGATATGCTCTTCATAATTTTGTTTAATGATTAATGCTTGTATGCTTATTTGATGAATAACTCAAAATAGGCTTGGTACCCCTATTTTAAGTTAATGAGCATGCTTTAATATATTTCACTTATTTAGGGGGAATTATGCATGCTTGTTTTATATATAAAAAGAGGAAATCAAATTCTTTTTGAAAGGGGGAAATATCTATTTTCATTGTTTTATGCATGCTTCTATGACACATTTCAAAATCCTTTCTTTTTGATAATGTCAAAAGGGGGAAGAGAAGTTTGAGGATATTTGAAATTTTAAACTTTTGAAAAAGAAGAAGTTTAAGGATTTGAAAAGAAGAAATAAGTTTGCGAAACAATGTTTTCAAAAAGACTTCCGCTAAGCAAAAACTTTGATATCTAAATTGTTTTCTTTGATAAACGCCCGTTAAGGGAACAAATGCACATATTTAGGGGGAACTCCTGCAAAATTTTTTTTGTGAAGTCTTCTCCAAAGCTTTCTATAAAACAAAGTACATTATTGTTGCTTTCAAAATCATTTATAAATGTATATCCTCAAAAAATTGATTTGTCATTATCAAAAAGGGGGAAATTGTAAACCATGTTGCTTGTATGCGAAGTTTGTATTCGTAGGTTTTGATGAATGACAAACCAACAAACAACTTGAATGAAAAAGCATGTTGAAGGATCAACCAACATTCAACGTTGAGGAATGAAGAGTTGAAAGCAACACAACATCAACAAGAAACTCAAGTCCACAACGTTTGAAGACAAGTATAGTGTCTTAGGACTTAGGTAACTTCTTGTTAAGAACCAATTGCTAAATCTCTCAACACACACTCACAAAATGTTTTGATGCACATCTTGCAATTCTATGCTAGCCAAATGGTTTAAAAACTTGTTTTCAAAGGTACAAAAGCATAGGAATTGACTCCAACAAGTTTGAGATCAATCCTAAGCATTTTGAAATGATTTTAAGCCATTCTTTGAGGTTTGCATCGATGCACACTCATCTTGCATCGATGCAAAGCATGCAACGACTTTTTGCATCGATGCAAAAATGTTTGCATCGATGCAACCTAGCTGAAAATTCAAATTTCAGCTTCAAAGACACATTTGCATCGATGCAAAGTGTTATGCATCGATGCAAATGATTCAAAAACATAAAAAACGGCTAGTTTTAACAAAACGGCTTCATCCCATTAACTCCCCAACGTTTCTAAGGTTTGGGAAGTCTATAAATAGATGGATTGAAGCCTTATTTCATACACGTGAGTATTTGCAAACTATCTTGTTCATATTCTTTCATTCTACACATTTTAAAGGTGTTATAATACACAATTTGAGAGAGCAATATCAATTGGTTCAATAGTGCTAAACTTGTAATCATACACTCTTCTAGAGAGTACTCATTTCATCTCAACAATTCTTTGAGAATTGTTTTCTTGTAACACTTTGTAAATTGGAGTGTGATCTCCAAGGTTGAGTCAAGAGTTATAAACACTATAGTCGGTGAGGATACCAAAGAAGTATACTAAGTACTCAAGGCAAATCTTAGAGAAGGAGTCTCTAAGTGGAGTGGGTTAGTATACGAGTGGTGATCATATACCGTGAGGTGTTAGAAACTAAGGACTCGGATTGTAAAGGTTTTGCGCGAGCACCTTGAAGCTTGGCAATAGTGGAACTTCTCAATAGCGATTGAGAAAGAAAGTGGACGTAGGACAAGGATTGTGCCGAACCACTCTAAATAGCGTTTGCATCTCTCCAAACTCATCTCTTCTATATTATTGTCTTTTACGTTTGAGCAAATAAATTGTGATTGAAAAGTAGCTTCGTAAGTACTTAAGAAATAGCTTAAGTCCGATTGGTGAAAAGCTTGATCAATTTATTTGAGTTGGTGTCTATTGGAAAGTAAAAGCTCCTTATAAATGCTTAGCAATTGAGTTAAGCTCTTGGAAAAATACTAGTACAATAACACTTTTGTATATTGTCTTTAACTTTCGCAAAAAGATTCATTGTTGTTGCAATACTCAATTCACCCCCCCTCTTGAGTAATTGTGCATAGGTTCTACACCACGTGGCACAAGATGATTGGTTGACGTGTCAGGTCAATGACACTTAATACGCCACGTGTCACTTGACATATAAAAATATTATTTATAATCAAAATAGTCCCTGAAAGTTCAGATATAAGTCATTTTCATCCCTAAAATTTTAAAAATTAATCAAATTAGTCCTTATATAATTTTTTTTATTTTTTCTTCATAATATTAAATTTAAAATACTTTTTTGATAGTACTAATTTTAATATTATTTTTTAGACCTTAATAAACAAAATTCTCTTTACATAAAATAATAAAGATAATTAAATTATTATAAAGTTATTTTGTCATTTGTATTTTAAAATTTTATATTTTTAAATTATAATTTTTATAGTAAATTTTTTTTATTTAAACGAGTTTATCAAATTATTTTTTATTATATATTTAAAAATTTAATATTTTAAATCTCACTAAATAATATAGTAGTTATTTTAAAATTTAAATTTTTTAAAATTATAATTTTTATTATTGTTTAATTTATATGGTAGAACTCAATAATTAAAAAATCGATTTGTGGGATCAGTTGTTGAATCTTACTATTTTAATATAGTTTTTTTAAAATAACTATATTTATTTAGTGAGATCCAAAAGATTAAAATATTTAAAATAACTACTATATTTATTTAGTAAAATCCAAAATATTAAAACTAGTTATATACTAAAAGTTTTAATATTTTGGATTTCACTAAATAAATATAGTAGTTATTTAAATATTTTAATCTTTTAGATCTCACTAAATAAATATAGTATTTATGCTAAAAAAACTATATTAAAATATTAAAATTCACTAAGTGATCTCACAAATTAGTTTTTCAATTATTGAGTTCTACCATATAAATTACAAAATAATAAAAATTATAATTTTAAAAAATTTAAAAGATTTAAATTTTAAAATAACTACTATATTATTTAGTGAGATTTAAAATATTAAATTTTTAAATATATAATCAATAATCATTTGATAAACTCGTTTAAAGAAAAAAAATTACTATAAAAAAATTACAATTTGAAAATGTGAAAATTTAAAATATAAATAATAAAATAACTTTATAATAATTTAATTATTTTTATTATTTTATGTAAAGAGAATTTTGTTTATTAAGATCTAAAAAATAATATTAAAACTGATACTATAAAAAAAGATTTTAAATTTAATATTACGAAGAAAAAATAAAAAATTTATATAAGGAGTAATTTGATTAATTTTTAAAATTTTAGGGATGAAAATGACTTACGTCTGAACTTTTAAAGATTATTTTGATTATAAATAACTTTTTACATATCAAGTGACATGTGACGTGCTAGGTGTCACTGACTTGACACGTCAACCAATCATCTTCTGACACGTGGCATTAACCTACCACGTTATCATCTAATTGATGGAAGGACCAATTTGACTTACGTTTTATTTTTCAAAGACTAATATAACTAAAAAATTCTTTTGAGAATTAATTTAAAAAATAGATAATTTTTCAGGTACGAATTTGACTATTAATTTTTAAAAAAAAATATTTTTATCAATATGTAATACTATGAATAGATGGTCGATTGAGATGACAGATATTCTTTCTCTTTCATTAATAATTTCGGGTTCAAATTTTAATATGAAAAGACCAACGAATGAAATTGTTCTCCTATAAAATCTCAAATACTTGAAAATATATATATATATATTTTTAAAGCATGAGAGGAGAGGATCCAAGGTTAATTAGAGGAGAACTTAGAATAGCAGTATTATCTTTTATGGTAAGAATGAAAAACGAAGTCTTTGTAACTGAATTTCTAAGTTCATATTGAACAGGTAGGTGTGAATGTTTTGACTTCAACATCAAAGATTGTGTTTGGGATGTAGAAAAGTTTAATTGGCCCTGCCTCGTGAAACATAAAAAAATGTTACGTCCCTTATATTTTTCTAAAACAAATATATTGATGGCATAGTTTTTCTAGAGACAGCAGTACACGCTTTATTTTTGGTATATATTTTTTGGAGCACAAGGTTCTCTCTATATATTATATTTAGCAGAAATTTTATGACAACTTCACCTAAATGCTTGTTCAGCCTCTAAAAATGTCAGCATTTGAATTAAGGATTATATATTTGTGTATAAATATATATATTATTATTTTTAATATATATTTTATATTTTAATATATATTTTATATAAATAATTGATATTTAATATACACATAATATAAAAAGCTGTCAGGATAATATATGGAAAATACTGAATTCTTTTTGAACGAGACCGAAAAAAAAATCTAAAGAAAAAAATGATCTCGCTATAATTATATTTTTGGGTTAAGACAATATTTAAGATAGGGGCGGAGCTAAATATTTTTTGGGAAGAACCAACATAAAAAATATAAATAAAAAAAAGAAAAATTAAAAATTAAAAGGGAGTTAAACTAAAATTTATCGAACCAAACTTTAATGTCATGATATCATTAGTACTTTTCGAGTACTAAATAATTAATGTTAAAATCTTTAATACCAAATATTTTATACACATAAAAAAATCTTATAAACACACCTAAGTGTGGAAAGAACACAGTTCAAACAGAAAGATTATTCTATTTCTATTTAACCAAATCGAATTTGGATTCTCTAAATTTTGAATTTTACTTTATAGAGTAAAGTGTGATCTTTCACGCCATTTATTTCATAAATGAGACCAAAAATAAATATGAGAGAGAAACTATTCAAGGATAGAAGATCACACTTTACTCTCTAAAGTAAAAATTGAAAATTTAGAGGATCCAAATTCAACCAAATCAAATAAACAATAACAAAGAAAATTCTAATTCAAAATACTAAATCTAATTTAAAGATCGCCACGCTTTAAAAGCGTGGCCATATGTGTGAAATATGGCTACACTTTTAAAGCGTGCCAATAGCAAGATATGACTATGCTTTTAAAGCGTGCCAATAGCTGTGAGATACAGCTACGCTTTTAAAGCGTGGCTGTTGATGCGCACTGTAACGTATATTGCCACGCTTCCAAAGCGTGGCAACAAGTGGAGATATGGCTAGGTTCTGAACTAAATTACAGCGACGCTTATAAAGCGTGGCTATTGATTGCTGTTATACAATATGGCCACCCTTTTAAAGCGTGGCTGTAAAATAGTTTAGTACCTATTGGCACTCTTTTTTTTTATAAATCTTACAAAATCGTAGATAATTTTAAAATTTAAAAGATGAGTACTAATTTTAAATCAACTAATCCTTGCTTCATAAACTTGTCACAGAAAAAGTGTTTGATCACATGTTATACTCTAACAAAATACCAAAAATCAAAGTCTTATCCACTAGCAGTTTCCTAATACATGAATTACAATTCCAACATGGGTTACATTATCTACTTCTTTTACACTTCATTACAAAATATAAAACTTCATGATTACTGATCATCATTGTGAGCAAAACTGTTTTCAGCACTTCCCTGCATAATTTTAAATATTGTTGTGTTAGTGCATCTTATACCAAACCAAAAAATGAAAAGACATATATTATCAACAAATGAATGTTATAGTCGTACAATAATTGTAACCAGCAAAGGCTTTTCTTTCATTGAAAGCCACTATACTTTTTTTGTTCTTAAAGTTTTCAAAAAGGGAAAGGGTACTGATATAGGAAGCTAACAATCAAACTGCCCCCCTCCCCCCCCTTTTTCTGCAACTGTCACATGTTTCTCAACAATGGCATGTATCACCTTAACTCTTAATATATTTCACAACCAAATTAACCATTCTTGTAGTCCTATACTGCACCTGCAGTCACATGCATGCACTATAAGTTTATACTAGCAACTGGAGAATCAATACAAATTGCATATGGATCAATTCTATAACCGATCCCCAATAAATAAATCAAGCAAAATGAGATATATCATGAGAGCCATTAATTCGTTCTGGAGTCTGCAAAAATAAAAACAAACAAAACCATTAAAATTCAATTATGGTTTCTTTTCTTTTCCTTTTTCCAATTTGATTAGGAAAAAGTACAAATCTTCAAAGATTTTTCGTGTTTTCCAAAATTGAGATTCAATGCCATACTAGATACAAAACAAAACACTACTAAAAAATCAACAACTTTACATTCAGATTCCAATTCAACACCATTAGCACCATTTATAATCTTTTATCTCACTATCAAATATCCAAAATCAACAACAACAATAAGTCAACTACTTTGAATGGAAATATATCGAATATCCAAAGATAGTGACTTACATTTTTGGGTGGAATATGAGTTGATTCGGAGGAGCGAGGAGTATTTCTCGGTCTGCTACTTGAGGCATCCAAAGGAGAATTTTGGGCAGCTTGCAATAAGGCTGCTACCTCTTCCTCACTCATTCCAGAGTTGACTTGGTGCACCAATACCTTTCATAAACTACATACACCGTCCATCTTCTTCTCTAATGATTCAACCTTGTTGTTGTATTCAACTTTGACATGTCGAATCTCCTCATCCTTTTTAAGAGAGCTTTTTGTAATCGAAGCCCCATAACAACAAACTCGACCTGGTTGGTCATTTCCTAACACTCCTACAAATGCATCCTCATCATTTTTTCCTACCTCTATGCGGGTTTGAAGTTCAGCCTGTCAAAAGTGAGGAGCAATAAAATACAAAGCCGCATTAACTCAATATTAATAGAAATCACTATAGAATTTATATTGTACAAATCCAAATACAAATACAAACAACTCACAATTGTGCTTTGCATTTTAGCATCAATTTCTTTTCCTTTTTTACTTGTGCGAGTTGCTATAAAAACTTCAACTCGTGATGGTTCTTCACTGTTCTCTTTAGAGTCGCGCTAGAGTACATATAAAAAAATTTACATGAAGCATACTAACTAGAAAACTACAACCTGAATATAAATGAGAAATCACAAAAAAATAAGTTATATTACCAGCTGCTTGCGCACTATTCCAAAATTTGTGGAACCTATCCGGTGAAGACATGTTTGCTTTGACCTATTTTCAGCATTCTTAGTAGACACAGCCTAAATATAAACATGAAAAAGAGATGTTATTATTCTTAATAAACATATTTTCTTGTTTTTTCAAAATCACACTACCTTTTTTCCAAAACACCAAGTTTAATCACATAAAGAACTAAAAGACAATATTACCTTAACAGTCGAAAGACTCCAATACCGAATTAGTTTGCGAAATTGAACCTCAGGAATCTCTAACGATCGGTTCTTTATCATTTCTTTCTTTGTGTTGTACTTCAAGAAATGTTCCTTTTTTATTTCGCCTTTGTATTTTTTCCATGCACGACAAAATCCGTTCATTATCCACGGCTTTGAAGTTATTGGAAGAATGATTTTTTGCTAAACAAGACAACAAATTAGAATGTCAAAGGTTAGCATAAATAAAGTAACAAATAAATCTTAAAAAAATTATCTATAACAAATTAATAACAAATTAATAGATGTATTTAAATTAATAGACGTATTTAAATTCGCATGAACCAACCTTAAATATTGTCTTAATCCGTACAACACCAGCACCAAAGTAGTAGCGCAACAGAAGCAGAATTAGAAAGGTAGCAGCGGCAGCGAATAGCGATTCGGCAGCAGATAATCAGTACCACAGCAACATCAAAGCAATACCACAGGAGCAGCAGAATAAAAGAAGTGGTAGTAGTAGTGGATAGATAACTATCAAAAGCCTGTTGGAAAGCATAAAATTAAAATGCTCTTGAGAATTAAATTTTTTTCTTACTTTAAAACATAAAAAATACATGAATATAAACTCTTTTGAGAATTTTAATTCTCATCTTCAACTAGGGTGAGAGTGGCCCCTGACACTTGTCAGCCTATTTTTTTTTACCGAAAAAAATAGCCATCGTAGCATGTAGCAACCAACCAGCAATTAACACATTTTTTGATTATTTTTCGCTGTTATATAAACTGTTTTATGAATTACTAGTACTATTTCAATTTTGACTTAAAACTGGCAAGTATGTCTCAACTTTAATTTCTCTGAGATTAAAATATATCTAGGCTGTGATTTTTCAATAATCTAATTTTAGGTCTCCTGATAAGTATACTTTAAATACAATCATTCTCAAGCCATAAGGTAATCATAATAATAATAAACTTCTACCTAAGAAGAACTGTATTAATTAAACATGACTCCATCAAATACAAACAGCAAAGCATGAAAAATTATGCAACTCTCTTTTTCTGATCACAGCAATCATCTTGGAAAGACATGAGCAAGCAACTCAAAATCAGAGTGTTAATCCTGTAGTGCTCTTTTTTCACTTTCTTCTACATTCTGCAAGGAAAACATTTGAACATATATGGGCACAGATTCAGTACGCAAGAGATATTTGTGTACCGAAACGCCAAAAATTTGTTTGGCACACCGATCAGTCATAAAGTATCAAATAAAAATATTTGTTTTTTTCGAGTTTTTTTGGCAATTCTTTATAAAATAAAGGATCAGTTTTTTTAATTTTTTAAGTGAATATATTTAACTTAATTATTAAAGTTAGTTATACTCCGTATTTAATTAACTATTACTATCGTTTCTCTCTTCTTCCAGGTTCTCTTCCTCCCTTTTCTCTGCCGTCGGAAGCACCGCCCCTTCCATTATTTCTCCGTTCGCCGACAACGACCGAAACCTCCCCACCGCCTCTCCTACTCGCTCTATCGTCGCGCTGCCAACTCCTTCTCCCCACTCAATCATGGTGGCTTCGGCAGCGTCTTATCCGGCACGTCCGATTCAGGCCGCGGCCGCTGCTACCAGTCTTCTGGGCCGTGGAGAGGAAGAAACAGAAACAGCGAAACTCCTCCTACGATGGATCCACGGATTTTCGGGAGCAGGTGTTCTCGAACGGCGACGTTTACCAGGGGGAGATAAGGAAGGGGAAGTGTTGGGGGAGTGGGGTTTATTATTATAGTATGAGTGGAAGGTATGAAGGGGATTGGGTGGATGGGAAGTACGAGGGTTTTGGGGTGGAGACATGGCAAGAGGGGGCAGGTATAAAGGGTAGTTTAAGATGGGATTGAGTTACGGTTTCGGGGTTTATAAATTCTACACTGGGGATGTTTATGCCGGGAAGTGGTCGAGTGGGCAGAGCCATGGCTGTGGAGTTCATACTTGTGATGATGGGAGCACGCAAATATGTTGGGGAGTTCAAGTGGGGGATTAAGCATGGTCTTGGACACTACCATTTCAAAAAATTTCTTGAAAGAGTTGAAGGTGACATTAATATAACACGAGATACTTAATTCTAATTAATTTAAATTAACATATTTTTAATTTTTTGATATAAACCCACATATATTTTTGATATAACAATAATAATTATCAAAAAAAATAATATTTTTAAAGTAATTCCACTGACATAAAAGCTGCAAAAAATTATTAGCTAGCCAATCACATCAAATTATATTTAGAATGATCTTGACCGTTGGACTAAAAAATATAAAAGATCTAACGACTTCTCAATAAAAAAGCGCACCAATAATTTAAACAAATTTTTGCATTTCGGTACCAAGAAAAGGCCGGCTTACCGAATCCGTGCCCACATATATATACAATTTTGTTTTCTAACTATATATTTCTCCTCCATCTTGGTAACTAGTGAAGAAAATAAGGGCAAAGGGGTAATTCACTGAGAAAAATCAAAAGAAGGGTAAACCATGATTATATTCTTAGTACTTTCGGTCAGAGTTTGAGGAGGTTGATGCATGTGAGGCAGAAGACTCAAAAGGATATATATACAATCTCAATCTCAATGATGACACAATATAAGGAAATAACTCATACATGCTTTCTCCATTACAGTAAATGCTACTCAATATATACATAATATGTACAAAAGAATTTCACTCACTTTCTGGTTGTGGAAAATGGAAATAATGGCCACTAGCTAGTATAATATATAGTCAAAAACTTTAGAGACAAATATTTTACTAATATAAATTATTATAAATAATAATGATTGAAAGTTTTAATTTATTTTTTAATTATCTTTTAATATTTCAATAAAAAAAATTTATATGTTAACTTTTTGAAAATGTTAAAAGAATAAAAAAATTGAAGACTTTTTAAGAGAATAATTAGGGATATGAATAATTACAATATGTTACAAACTTTCACAAATTTTAATAATGAACATTATGTATTTAAATATATATTTTATACGAGTAATTAATTTGATATTAATTTTTGACATGTACCTAACATATTGATAATCATATATATCTTATGTATCTCCTCACATTGAAATTGAAATGTAATTTTTTTCCGCATAAACTTTTTCTTTTTTTCTGTTTTGCTCTATATCTAATTTTTTAATAAAAATTAAACTCTAAATATTTTAATTATAAAAATTCGGATATTATATCATAAAATTTTTTACTTTTTTAATATATAAATAATTATCTATCTAATAATATTAATGAATGTGAAATTGTATTTTTATAATAATAATAATAATAATTAATAACTATTATTTATTTAATATAGTATCGATATATGATAATTATTATTTAATTTAATAGATGTAAAGATGAAGTAAATATTTGAGGTTTTGATGACCTCAAACATGGATTCTGAGGTCTTGAAATGGTGCAGATTCTCTCCCTCTTTCTCAGTGTGTCCAATTCGAACTGAGATTTAAAAGCTTTTCAAAAGTGGTTTGTATTATAGTACCAACTAGACGACTCAACTTTATAAGTAGGTGAAATTTAATTTCACAGGGACATCGATGTGTATGTGTCAACGTACGTACGTATTCTTCGCAAATCTTATTTTTCATATATTTGCATGTCCCTATTATTGAAGAGCTAGTTTAGCACTTTAGCAGCATATATATCAGCGTACGTCTTGGGTTCAAAGATGGGAAATTACTAATTGTTTAGAGTGATTTTATTAATTAGTAATATCATACGGAAAATCAGTAAGTTTATTAGATTAATTTATTAATTATAATAATATATATGATATGAGACATTAATAATTTTTTAGGTTAAGTTTATCAATTATAGTAACATGTTAAGGAAAATTAGTAACTTTTAGATTAATTTGTTAATTATTATATTAAGACGGTCAGGGAAATTAATAATTTTATAAGATTTATTTTATTAATTATATTAGGTTGTTAAGAAAAATTAAACTAGTCATTTTTTAGAGTGATTTTATTCATTATAATAATATGATATGAGAAATTAGTAATTTTTTAGGGTAACTTTATTAATTATAATAAGATTTATAAAAAAAAATAGTAATTTTTTAGTAATTTTATTAATTATTAGTAAATCTTAGAATTATTCCGTGTTTGTTTATTATGTAAAAAATAGTATCCATCACAAATGAATGAAGGTGTTATCATAATAATATGATATTAAATTGATATGTATTAGATTATTATTAAGTTATTATATTATTATGCTAGTTATTATGATTTAACAAATTAAAAAAAAAAAGAAAAATAGTAGTCATCACAAGCAATGAAAAAATTACATTATCATTATGTTAAATATGATGATATCACAATGATCATTATTATTATTATTATTATTATTATTATTATTATTATTATTATTATTATTATTATTATTATTTCGTTTAATTGTTTAGAATTAACTATTAGGGTATACCCAACAGATGCGAGGGATGTCTGCAGCAAATTTCCTGCGGTGTCACAAACAGCAGCAATTCAGGGTGGATAGCTGCGATTCCTTTCCAAATCAGCCTACCGACGCCGAATCACTCTGATGTTGTGTCGAACCCACCAAGTCCGCTGCTAATCCCAATCCAACCAGTGATGATATAACCCAAATTCAATTCAGAAGACCCAAAATAACAAATCTGAGGAACCCGCCAACAATGAGAATGTAGAGTGCGCGAAACTGTTCCCTGCTCTACCGTGCACCACTCTTTCACCGTGGAGTCTCTTAGCTGCCGATCCACCCTTCTCCCCTGCCGTCGACTCTTCCCAAAATCAGATTCATAGCTTAGATTCTTCATCGCGCAAACACATAAGGGACTGAGAGGCACGAAATACATCTCTGCGCGTCAATCATTGCCGCCGTTCTCCTCCGGACACCAGTTCCAGCTGCATTGCGCTTTCCGTTGCCGGTGGGTCCATCGCCGATCAACTTCGTGGTTTACATAACTGGTATGTACAAAACCCCTATTTGTTAGTAAGATTCTAGCTTGTTCTTCGTTTGTTATCTCTGTCTCCCATATAATTTTTTTCCGTTTTATTTTTCTCTAAAAGTAACTGGTATCTGAAATGGTAGATCACAGGTTTGTGGGGGTACTTTTTCAACAATTTTGCCTAAAAATATAAGTCATAGAAATAAATTTGAAGTGACAACTACTTTTCATGTAGCAGAACCTACCACCAAATATTGAAGTGTGTAAGTTAAAGAATTTGATATTATACCATGATTATTTATGTTATTTAAAGGGCAATTTATAGAAATAAAATGATTGAAAGAAACCTTTACGCAAATACAACATTGGCAAACTGCAGATGAAAATGCAACAATCACAATTGTATGTAATCCGCAACACCCTCTAGCGGAACCTAAATACACGTAATTCGCTACACCTTGTCGCAAATTACGTAGAGAACCTGGCATCACATAAACTGCTACACCCTGTAGCAGTTTATGACCAAATGTGCAGAAAGCACCTATAGCAGATTATGAGTAGAGTGGCTCACTATATAAACCGCGTGAGGCTGTAGCGGATTTCATTTGAGGAAAGTGGAAAGAAACTTAGAGAGAGAAAGTAGAGAGAAGTGAGAGGATATTCTTGGAGCAGTGGAAGAATGGAGGATGAACAGCGGTTGTATCGGCTCGACGGCGTTGCTCACGTTGTCGAAACCATCAATGAAGAGGTAAATCTCTTTATTTTCTTTCAATTGGATAATAACTGTGTATTTTATTTAATATTAATGAAGTTATTTATTAATTAGAAAGATAGAGACTTAGTTTAGCTTTGGGTTTGAAAATCAAAATTTGAAATTTAAACTTTAAAATTTAAAATTAAATGTAGAGAATTTGGAATTTAAGTTGTGGATGGTAAATTAGTAATTTTGAAACCTAGGTAGTTTAGGACTTGAAACATAAGCTATGGTTTGGTGATGTCATTGTTAGAAATTAAGCCGGTGTTCTTTATTTCTAAGTATGCAGCCAACCCGATGTATTTATAGTGTCCGTAGGCAACAGAATATGCCGTTACATGATAGGATCATACCTTACTTGGAGAGGGTTGGGTTGTACCACCTGGCTAGGCTGAACGCACATTGGTTCTGGTTGGATGAGCCTCTGGTCAGCGCATTTATCGAGAGGTGGCGGCCTGAGACCCACACTTTTCATATGCCATTCGGAGAGTGTACTATCACGCTCCAGGATGTGGCATATCAGCTGGGACTGTCCGTGGATGGCCAAGCTGTTTCTGGGTGCTGACTTCCACCTGCACATCGTGGGGGCCAGACCGGAATGGGAGTGGTTCCAGGAGTTATTTGGTGATCTTCCGCCACCGGATAAGAGAAAGTTATACACGGTCCACTTCACATGGTTCCATGAGAGGTTCAGGGTGTTACCGGCTGATGCTTCCAAGGAGACCGTGCGCATATATGCACGTGCGTATATTATGATGCTTCTGTCGACACAGCTATTCATGGACAAGAGTGGTAATCGGGTCCACCCTTGCTGGTTGCCATATGTGGCGAGACTTGACGACATGGGCAGCTATAGCTAGGGCGCAGCTGCGTTGGCGTGGCTGTACTGATGCATGTGTAGGGTGGCAAACAGGAACGTCACCAACTTGGCTGGGCCCCCTACAGTTGCTACAGTCATGGATCTTTTGGCGGTCCCCCACATTGAGGCCGCAGGGTTTTGACGCTTTCTCTTTTCTGTTGGCATCCAGGTATAATTTAATACACGTATTCTTTCAAGTTATTAACGTTTTACATATGAAATTACATACGTATGTGATATTTCTGTCATTCAGATGGGCCACATACTTACCCACTTCTGATGGGAAGGAACAACAGCTTATTCAGTATCGTCTGGCATTGGATCAACTGTGTGATCGAGATGTAAGTCATTTGTTTTTGTTTTCAACATTTTATTAGTTCTTCCCCACTATTTGTATACATTGGTACAATGCTGACTTGTCTCCTTACTATTAGATTGTATGGGAGCCTTATGGTTCTCTGGACGTACTTGCAGTCATTCATCCGGAGATACTGACTGAGGAGCACAGTCGGTTATGGCAGGTGGTCACCAGTCTTATATACTTTGCAGTGATTGAGTAGCATCAGGTAGACAGGGTCGTTCCACAGCTAGGGGCGTACAGCATCTGCCTGAGCCAACCCTGAACATAGAGTATCTTCATAGTAAGGACGGCAGGGGTGGAGATAGATGGTTCCCCACTTACTATAGGACGTGGCATCAGCATTGAGACGAGCGAGTTTGTTCTGTGTTGAGTATCGAAAGAGTGGCTGATCCTGGTCCATCCGCTGAGTACCTGGACTGGTGGTACCGTGTTGCACATAGAATTCTGTCACCAGGGATTGTGTTCGCAGATTCCAGGCTCACGCAGGTTCCGAATGATGCTATACTCAGAGGGTCGTCACAGGCACCCATTAGAGCGGAGACGACGCATTGGTACACATGCCACTGATCGCGAGTGGCGCTGGCTCAACGACATGATACAGGAGGAGCAGGTTGGTGGTGATGATGGAGGCCAGGCAGATCATCGCCTTCGTCGATCTAGTGCTAGACGACGGGGTGCTCGTGCTGGACGAGCACCCTCTGTCCACCATGATGAGGAGGCTGGATCGTCCCGTGGTCACCCTACTGACACTCAGGTTGGTGGTACTGCGGAGGCTAGTATGGGTGGTACACGTTTTACTCACGTATCTAGCTCTCAGATACTGCATGAGTGTAGCATGCAGATGTTTTCTCGTCTTACTACCACTACTTTCACCATGGATTTGGACGATCAGCTGGCTGGACCACAGTTCTATGCAGAATTCGCTGAGATCATACGGGATGATGACGTTCATCAGTATCAGAGTCCGATTCCAGGCGGTCCGTCCGAGCCTCCGGAGTACAGGCCACAGCCAGCAGATGTGCCATCCCAGGTTTCTGAGTCCCAGCTCCCGGTTGACCTGAATGAGCCAGCAGGCAGCCTGTACGACACTTGGTTCGGCATGGGGGGGACGCCGCCATCTGCATTTGGAGCTGGGCTACAGGATGCTCCACCCGGAGATCGGTGAGCTACTAGAGTAAGGCGTCCGACTCGATGTGGCACAGGCTCGCACCTACTTGGTCCATTCGGGGTGACCATGATGATGATGGTGATCAGCAGTAGCACCCATTGTGTTAGTTCCGACCGTTATCATTGTATGAATTATGACTTATTTATTTTCTGTTAGTTTTAATGACTTGTGACAGTTATATTTGTATGACTTATGTAGTTAACTCAGATTGTGTTAATGCCTGCTGGCTATTATTTTTGTACGACTTATTGCTTATGACGATTACATTTTGTATCAATTCGTGCATTTTGCATCATGGTTTGTTACCCACAGGTATTCCTGGTTTTTTATATAGTGATCCACTCTCCTCATAACCTGCTACAGGGTGTAGCGAATTACGTGTATTTAGGTTCCGCTAGAGGGTGTCGCGGATTACATACAATTGCGATTGTTACATTTTCGTCTACAGTTTGCCAATGTTGTATTTGTTGGGAATAATACACCATTCCCCCTTGAGAAAATACATTTCACAGAGAAATAAAATAGACACAATCACAACACAAGAATTTAACGTGGAAAATCCCAATTACTGGAGAAAAAAAAAATCACGGCCGTTGGCAAATGACAACCAAAGAATATCACTATGTGAAAATTGTTATAACACATAGACTTCTTTCTCTCTAACACCGGCACCCCAGTACACCCACACTCTCAAAGCAAATATTTAACTACACCTCACAACACTCTCTAGTCAAAGAGTATAGAGGAAAAGAAAAGTCAGATACAAGCTTTAAGTGTTTCCGACTGGTGCAAAAAATATGGAGAACTTAGCCTTATATTTATAGCCTAGGTCACCCACTCCATTTGCTATCCTAAGCAATGTGGGACTAATTCAACCAAATCCTAACAATCTCCACCTTGATTGAAATAGTCACACATCTTCAGCTTCCATAGTCAACACCGACAATTCTTTGCTGCCATTGTCTATACCGACAATCATAGTTCAGAGAACTATCATACTCCACCATGAAAGTATACTCACTTGGAATTAGACCACTCCAAGCATTTCGCCTTGGTACAGATCGAAACCTTGCTGAAAATTCATGGTGCAACTTCCAAATTGGCTTTCTTGGAAGTTCTTCAGCCATCGACATAACTCCGCCACACACCTTGCATCTCAACGCCAACCAATGCCCGTGTGCAATTGTGGACCCGATTGCCACAACTTATCCTTATCCATGGCAGTGCGGCAATACCCTGAGGATACTTCTTATCTTCTAGAGAACATCATCTTCTCTCATAGAGAGAGCAATATTGCAAGTATCAGATTGAGAGTCTTTTTCTAAAACCGCATTACCTGGACAATTTCTCTTTACATGCCCAGGCTTTCCACATTTCCAGCATGTTACACTCCTTCCACGATTTCCTTTTCCATAATTGTCACTTCTAGCTACAAGCGCCAAATCTGATGAAGTGCTACCCTCATTTTTCATTCTTCTTTCTTCAGCAATGAGCTTACTGGCAACTTCTTCAAAATTCAGAGTTTCCTTCCCATACATTAAAACAGGTTTGATATAATCATAGGAAGAAGGAAGAGACAATATGAGCCTCAGTGCCTTATCTTCATCATCAATTTTCACTCCAATTACCTCTAATTCAGAGACAATACCATTGATAGCACTAAGATGGTCGGAGATTTTCACATTGTGATCCATGCGTAGATTATGGAACTGCTCCTTCAATAACAACCAATTTGAGATGCCCTTTGCCTGATACAACCCTTCGAGTTTATCCCAAAGTTCCTTGACTGTTTTCATTCCTTGCACATTTGTAAGAACATTCTTAGCCAAACACAGGAAAATAGCACTTGCAGCTCTCAAATCTAGTTCCTCCCATTCTTCATCCTTCATACCAGAGATCTTCTCCTTCAACGCCTTGTGCAAATATGATTGTATGAACACATCCTTGACTTGTATTTGCCACAAGCCAAAATTGATTCTTCCATCAAATTTCTCTATTTCAAGCTTCACAGCACTTGAATATCCTGACATTATTGCAACCGTATACTGGAATAGTATAACTCAACTGTAGATCGTGCACTAGGAAGAGTCCCTAGGAAAGAGAGGTGGATCACAATGGACACACTTAAATACCAAGTCTTTCCTTAGCCAGAACATTTCCAAACTGCACTCTCACAGTGTCACATTGCCTTCCAGCAACAACAACAGCAACCAAAGATCAACCTGAAGCCACAGGACAAAATTCTTTTCTGATGTGGAAGGTCAGACTAGGCTGCAACCACAGAGCATACTAAGAATAAATCCCACCGAACCGAAGCTCTGATACCACATGTTGGGAATAATACACCATTCTCCCTTGAGAAAATACCTTTCACAGAGAAATAAAATAGACACAATCACAACACAAGAATTTAACGTGAAAAACCCCAATTACTGGAGAAAAAAAAAAACCACGGCCGTTGGCAAATGACAACCAAAGAATATCATTATGTGAAAATTGTTACAACACATAGACTTCTTTCTCTCTAACACCGGCACCTCAGTACACCCACACTCTCAAAGCAAATATTTAACTACACCTCACAACACTCTCTAGTCAAAGAGTATAGAGGAAAAGAAAAGTCAGATACAAGCTTTAAGTGTTTTCGACTGGTGCAAAAAATATGGAGAACTTAGCCTCATATTTATAGCCTAGGCCACCCACTCCATTTGCTATCCTAAGGAATGTGAGACTAATTCAACCAAATCCTAACAGTATTCACGTAAAGGTTTCCTTTAATCATTTTATTTATGTAAATTGCCCTTATTTAAAATAGTGATTTAAAATTTGTGATGAATATGTCTATGCGCCACACATAGTTAGAGAATCTAGCTAGATGTTCCAAAGATATTTATCTACTCTTTAATTAATTAATTTTTGTTGGAGTAAAATTTTTTTTGGGTCTTATCTTTGATTTTGTTTTATTCCAGATAATTCGTAATTTATCGATTAAAAAATGATAAGTTATTTTCTATTTTTTCTTTCTTTTAGATGTATAAGCCTTTTTTATGAGATTCTTTAGCAATTTTTGACAGAATTTGATGACATATCAAGTTGGATTTTATAATGTGATTTCGCTTTTCTTATGTGGACTATAACTATTCAATTGAGATACTTGAACTCCTGTCTAATCAATAAAACGACGCAATGAATGGAAGTGCAAATTTCAACCAGCAATGGTATCATTGGATTCTGAAATAGAAGTATTTTTCTTGGTAAAGACTCACATGCAATTATTTTCATGTAAAATTGTTAGTTAAGAACCATTAGATAATTTGATATATTTGATAAAATTATTATCTAACGATTTTCAACTAATAAATTTATATAAAGACAACTGCATGTGAGTTTTTACCATTTTTCTTTTTAAAAGAAAAAATAGAAGTATTTAAAGCATATTAAAACTAACAATAAAAATCCACTTACATAATAGTAGCAGCAACAAAAAAAATTCTATCTTAATTTTTCGCTATTCTTGATTCTCACATTACAGCATACGCTTCACATTGTCATTTAAAATGCTCGAATTTTCTCCTCCTATTACCTCACTAACATTAATAGTCGAAACCATAAAATTTATCGTCTTCCTACTTCCACTATGTCGTTGAGATGTAGACTACTCTGCATCACTCAATTTTTTTCTTCTCTTAAGGGTTAGCATTTTCTCTGTTAGGTTTAATAATGAAAACTTTTTCACAATGCAATATCATTTTGCAAAGAGTTTCATTAACTAAAATTAATTATTTAAAAAATTAAAAAAAAATCTTAAATTATTGATTAGATAAAAGGTGTCGTACTTTATATATATAAGAGTGAAAATAAGTCAAACGATTTATAAAAATCTATAACTTAGTCTATATTTAATATGATTGACTCTCATATAATAGATCTAAGTTTATATTATTTAAAAATCTAAATTTATTAATAGACTAGACCTAACTCACAAATTAATTTTATAAGCCAGTCAGGTTTGCCTGAATATATTAAACATATATAAATAATTTTTATAATTAAAAAGTTATTGAATATTTAAATTTATTATATTTATTATAAATATTTTTTTATAGTTTAAATAATTTTAAAGTTTAGATACTCTTGTAAATATTAAATTTATTATACTACATATAAGTAGATTTTTTTGTGAAAAAAATTATCAGATCTTGCCAGAACAAACCATCAAACTCAATAACATACTAGATTTTGTACTTAAATACAATTGCATAATTTTCATGATATAGTTTTTTAGAAAATAATTCTATTTATATACGTAGAATTAGGGGTGTTCGAAACCGATTCGGACTGAACTAAACCGATGGACCGAACCGAAAAAATCGAAAACCGAAATAACCAAAAACCGAAAAAACCGAAAAAAGTGTTGATTTGTGGTTTTTTTGCAGTTCGGTTCGATTTTCGGTTCTTGCCACCAAAACCCTAACCGAACCGAACCGAACCGGTTCTTAACAAAACCCTAAAATTAAAACTACCCTAACCCAGTAACCCCACCCCCCAGACCCAAACGCGTTACCTTGCTGCGCGAGTCCCTCCCCGCTCCGCTCCCCCTCCCCCCATGGAAACCTAACCCCGCCGCCCAAACCCCAGATCGGAGCCACCACATCTCGCCCACTCACCCAGACGGCCAGACCCCCCACGGAGCTAGCCTGAGCCACCTACCTCCTTGATACTCGAAGGCCGAAGCCTTCCTCTTCCTCCAAATCTCACCTTCTTCACTCCTTGTCCTTGATACTCGAAGTCGAAGGCAGCTCCTCAAAGGAAGACGAAGACGAAGATGAAGACCCAGTCACCCACCCACCCACAGGACCTCCGACCTCACCACCTCCGACGTCACCGCCTCCACCCAGCAGCGTTTCTGGGTTCTGTAGGGTCACCTTACCACTTCCGACCTCGCCGCCTCCACCCAGAAAGCCTCCACCCAGCAGCGTTTCTGAGTTCTGTAGGGTCACCTCACCACCTCCGACCTCGCCTCCTCCACCCAGAAAGTCTCCCACCCAGCCACCGATTCAAGTGCATATGGAGCCCGAGCAATCTATTCAGGTAAACCTTACTGATGCATTGTTTCCTTGTTGGTATTGCTGCTTGCTGGTTATTGTTCAATGTTCAGTTTGTTCAGGTTAGGGTTATTGTTGCCTCGGATCCCATGTTTTGAATCTCGACAATAGATTCTTTCAAAATTTTATACTTTAGTTTAATCATCTTTTTTTGTACGTTAGGATCTAGGAGTTCAATTTTAATATAAAGATTGATAGAATTGAATAGATTTAACCTGAAAAATGATGTTAGGGATCTAGTTCAATTTTAATATAATCAATTAATCATTAACATAATTTAACCTGAAAAATAGTTTATAAGTAATGTTTACCATTTCATGTATGTTTCATATTGTTTTTGCCAAGTCAGAGTATTCAATTTGTTGGTATAATGGTATTGCTGTTTAGTGTTTAATTTGCCAAGTTTAATTTGTTCATTGCTTGTTCACATTATGAAGTTTTGTTCTGTTTGGTTTATTGTTGGTTTATTGCTGGTTCATTGCTTGTTTATTGTTTGGTTTATTGCTGTTTATCGCCAAGTTCAATTTGTTGGTATAATAGTTTATTGCTTGTTCATTGCTTGTTTGGTTCATTGCTGGTTTAATTTGAGATTATCAAGTTTTGTTCTGTTTAGTGTTTAATTTTCCAAGTTCAATTTGTTTGTTGCTTGTTCACATTATCAAGTTTTATTCTGTTTTGTTTATTACTGGTTATTGCTTGAATATTGCTGGTTATTGCTTGTTTATTGCTGGTTTAATTGTTCATTGCTTGTTCAGATTATCAAGTTTTGTTCTGTTTTGTTTACTGCTGGTTAATGGTTATTGCTTGTTTATGTAGTTTGACGTCAGTTCAAGTGAGAATATGGGTGACACTGGATTGCCTCCAGTTCCTATTCCGAATGAATCAACAAGCATCAGATCTCCGACTGCTTTGCCTCCTGTGCCAGATCCTCAACGAAACACAAGGAATTGGAGAAGTTAGAATTAGGTATGGTTAAGTTTCTACTTATAATTTTCTTTATTTTAGTCTAGTTTTTATTAATATATATTATTTGTTATGATTATTTCTTGTTTTATATATTTTGTAGAAGTTGCACCCACTCGTGATCCCAATGAAGAAGATTCTGGTGTTGAGTCTGATTAAAGTACATCTTATTAAGTTTTATGGTATGAATTGTTCTCCTTATATTATTATTATTATTATTATTATTATTATTATTATTATTATAATTATAATTATTGTTGTTGTTGTTCTTGTTGTTCTTATTATGTAACTGTTTTTTTTTTATTTCAGGTTGGTTTGCATTATGAAGTTTTAGCTATTTTGTTGGAGAAGACACCATAACTTTGCTATCAGTTTAATGACAATTTATTTTTATTTTCAGTTGTGTTGACTGTTGAGCTATTAAACTTCTTTAATTGTCGTATTTGAATTCTATTGTCGTTATATTTCATTAGATCAAGACTTTGTTAGCTATTGTGTATTTTGGCTTGTTGATTTCAATCTTATGATATTGCATAATAGTATGGTAGAATTTTTTTTATTTGATTGAAAAACCGAACAAACCGAACCAAACCAAACCGATTTTAATTGGTTTGGTTTGGTTCGGATGACCTTGAAAAAAAATCGAACCAAACCGAACCGCAGCTTAATTAAACGATCGGATCGGATGACTTTTCCTTCAAAAACCGAACCAAACCGCACCGCGAACACCCCTACGTAGAATGCAAAACAAATAATTCTATTTTATAATATCTAATTATTTCAACAATAATTAAAAATATAAATTAAAATATCTATATTTTAAATTAATTTTTTATTATTTTTCAAATATTTTTGTTAAAATTTAGGGTTTATATTAGTGAACGTCTGTAATAAATATGATCATGACAAAGAATTTAAGAATAATAATAAATTTTTTGTTGTTGACTTTAGAAGATGAAAATCACCAGAAATATATTAGGTATTAAGGGGTTAAAATTTTTAATTTAGATTTTCTCATTATTAGTCTTAGATTTGAAAAAAAAATTCTCAATATCAAATGTTTATTAATTAAAAAAAAATGTAGTGGGAGTACGTATTCCTCATCTAGCGCCCAATGAGTTCGTTCACGCTCTGCTAGGGTTTCATTGCGCCGCCTCCATGCAATGGTTACACCTTTCTTTGTCTTTTCTTCATCAAACTCTTTTCCATCTTCTTCTACTTTCTTTTCTTAATTTCTTTTCCACTTAGCTCCCTAATTTTTATTTTCTCTCCCAATTCATTCCTCTTTTAATTTATTCCGTTTTCTAATTCACTCATTCCATATATCTTATTTCTCTCTGGAATCATTAAATACCAATTCTAGTTTTCTCTACACCATGAGCAACAAATCAGAGACCCAGAACCCTCATATAATTGATAGTGATCAGGAAGATGATTTGATCGTTTTAGCTTATGAAGATGTTTCTGAAGGAATTCAAGTATGTACACGGAGTCTGTCCGGAAGAATTTTCTCAGATCGGATATTTTCCATAGGTACCATGGAAGGAGCTCTCTATGCAATATGGAATAAATCAGAAGGATTTAGAGTAGTCGAAAAATCCAGGAACCAGTTTCAATTTTTCTTTAAGAATGACTCTGATGTGACTCGAATTGAAAGGGGTTCATCTTGGTTATTCAAGAGTTTTGTTATTCATGTTCGTAGATGGAAGCAGTCAATAAACATGGAGGATAATCACATCTCTTCTGATCTTTTCCTGTATGGGCATAATTTTGGGGATTGCCTGAACAATACAAAACGCTTGAGGTTGGCCGAAAATTGGGTGGGAGACTTGGTCAAATTGAAGATGTTGCACTATTTGAAGTTAGAGGCAAAGATACACGCATGGTGAAGGCTAAAGTGGAACTGAACGGTGATAAAAGAGTGAGGGATACACTGAAATTGCTTGACCCTAATCAGAAAATGCTGGAAATTGGAGTACGCTATGAACGTATAGGTGTGTTCTGTACTTATCATCACTACAAGAAAAAATACCCATTCAGCCACACTTTTTTTAAGCTACATTTGAAAAGCGTAGCCTATTCATAGAATAGGCTACGCTTTTCTCCGTGTTGCCTTTTTATAAGAGAAAAGGATACACAAATGCGGCATCATTTAAAAAGCGTAGCCTTAGGTATTATAGAAATCACTTATAAAGCGTAGCCGTAGGTTGATATCTATAGGTTCACTTTTCGTATCAAAGGAGACGCTTTTAAAGGGTAGCCTATTTTTTAAGTTTTGGGTGCACTTAATAAAGTAAAAAAAATAAGACCTAAGGCTACACTTATATACAGTAACTATAGTATTAAAAAAAAAAAAACGAGACCTAAGGCTACACTTATATACAGTAGCTATAGTATATATAAAAAAAAGAGGGACCTAAGGCTACGCTTATAAAAAGTAGCTATGGTATACAATGTGGCTACGCTTTACAAGTGATGCAGTAGCGTTGAAAAGCGTAGCCTATTCTGGAAGAATGAAAGCTGAAAAGCGTAGCCTTTGGTCCTGGACAGCATCACTTGAAAAGCGTAGCCTATTCCCAAACGCCAAAAGCGTAGCCCTTGGTGCAGAAAAGCGTAGCCTTTGAGAATAGGCAATGGGCGAATAGGAATCACCCCAAAAAGCGTAGACGTAGCCCAAAAAGCGTAGCCGTAGCCTAAGGCATCATTTTTTTCACTTTTGGCTACACTTTTCAAGTGTACCTGAATGGGTGTTTTTCTTGTAGTGTATTGTGCAAAATTGTGGCATGAATCTAAGAACTGCCAATTTTTTATTGATGATTCTGCCCAAAACAATATCAAGGAAGATAGAGTTGGTGAATGGCTTAAGACAGATCAAGTCGGTAGGCATTTAACTGAAAAGAAAGCTTCCTTCAATCCTAACCAACCTCGGGATGGTTTTATTCCAGCTCAACCGAAGAAAAAATCTCTACCTGCTTGGCTTTTTGATAGTTTCTGAAAAATGAGTGTGCAAGATGATCAGAAAAAATAGAATAATGAAAAAATTGCTGCCAATTCGAGTTCTAGAGCAGAAAATGAGGGTGAATCAGAAAACATAGGTACTGCTATTGATACTAATTCTTCTTCTAATGCTTTGTTGGAGATATCCTATCCCATGAATAATGTCCAACACAATAACAATGTCATATCCAAGCTTAAAAAGGAGAACAAAACAAACCTGAAACAACTTGCCAGAAAGTCTGTGATAGGTTTCAAACGGAGGAGTAGAGGTAATGGTACTGAAGATATTTCAAAGAAAATTTGTCTCAATGATATTGTCTCTGATGCTATGACGGTGGAGGGTGCCAACCTTCAAGTGGCACCCAAAGAAATATGAAACTGCTCCCATGGAATTGTCTGGGTTTGGGGAGACCCCTGACAATCCACAATCTTAAAGGGATTTGCAAATCCTACTCTCTAGAGGTTGGTTTTATCTGTGAAACAAAAAATCAATCTCGACAAGTTAAAGGAAAATTAAGATCTTGTGGTTTCAAGGAATGGTTTATTGTGGATCCGGATGGATTATTAGGGGTTTGGCAATGGCATGGAGGGATGGTTGCACTGTTCAGATTTTACAGCATGGTAGATTCTTCATTGCGGCATCAGTTCTGACAGCTGGTTCTAATGATCCCTATGGTGTTCTAGGTGTTTATCTCAGTTCAAATGATCAACATAGAATGGCTCAATTTGCTGAATTAACTTCAGTCACCCAATAGTTCGATGGTAAGGTTGTGTTAATGGGTGATTTTAATGTCATTTCTAATCAATTGGAGAAAGAAGGTGGGGGTGCTAAATCTCCTTCTTCTATTGAAACCTTTAACAGTTTTATTGATGATAACTCCCTGATTGATATTGGTATGGTCGGAAGACCATTCACTTGGTCGAATAGGCGGAGGGGTGATGAGTTAATACAGAAAAGACTGGATCGATTCCTGTAGGAGTTGATTGGCAGCAACTTTATCCCAATGCAACGGTTCTTAGACTGTCAGAATCAGGCTCGGATCATTCCCCTCTTCTCTTAGACTCTAATATGAGAACTGAGAGATCTAAACGCCGATTCAAATTCCAAGAAAGATGGTGTTCCAATGATGAAATAAGGCAGATTGTTAGAGAGGTTTGGCACGAACAGATTGATGGTTCAGCCATGTATATCCTAGCTTAAAAAATAAAGCGTTGTCGGCATAAGATTGTCAGATGGCAGCAAGAACACATATCTAATTCAAAGGTGGAGATTGATTTACTACAATCTGAATTAGAGGAACTTCGTTTAGTAGGAATTCATGGAGGCGACATCATTTCAGACATAGAGGACAAACTTGAAAAAGCATTGCAAAATGAGGAATCTTATTGGAAAGATAAGTCTAGAGTCAAATGGCTCAAATCTGGTGATCAGAATACAGCTTTCTTCCATCAGAAATTTAGAAATCGAACCCGAAGGAATAGAATTTGGCAACTAACTGGCAATGATGGTGAAGTGGCTACTTCAAATGCTGGTATTGCTTCTGTGGCTGAATCTTATTTCAAGGACATATTTTCCTCCACTTGTCATGAGAACCCTGAACCTCTGTTTACTGATTCTGAACCTAAGGTTACAGCTCACATGAACCGTAGGCTTCAAAGACCAGTGACTATGGAGGAAGTGAAACGTACAACATTTAACATTCATCCTCAAAGTGCTCCAGGAGATGATGGTATGATAGCAAAATTTTTTCAAAGCTTCTGGAACATACTCAATGGTGATGTGTTTCGAGCAGTTAAGAGCTTCTTTTCAAGGGGCAGAATTTTAAAGGGTTTTAATCACACTCAGATCTGTCTTATTCCCAAGATTTCTAATGCTAAAGATATGACTCAGGTACGACCAATAAGCCTATCTTCAGTCTTTTACAAGATTATCTCCAAAGTATTTGTACATAGACTTCAGGGTCTGATGAATAGACTAATTAGCCCTACGCAGAGTGCTTTTATTAAAGGCAGATTACTTGAAGAACAAAAAAATGGGACTCGAAAATGAAATGGCGCTAAAATTAGATATGAGTAAGGCATATGATAGGGTGGAATGACACTTTCTTTGGTTTATATTGGAGAAGTTTAGTTTTGACTCCCGGTGGATCATGTGGATTCGAGAATTAGTGACAATTATTTCTTATTCTGTTATTGTGGAAGGATGACTTTATAGTTTCTTCAAACCAAATAGAGGTATTCGACAAAGAGATCCTCTATCCCCCTATTTTTTTCTTTTCTGTGCAGAAGGTCTCTCCTTCTTGCTACACAAGGCAGAACAAAACAAACTAATTCAGGGTCTTCAGATACATAGGCGATGTCCCAAGGTCAACCACCTCCTGTTTGCTGATGATTCCATCTTATTCTGCAAGGCTAATCCTGAAGCATGTTCAAATATCCTGCATTTATTGAATTCTTATGAAAGCATTAGTGGCCAGAGGGTAAATCTTAATAAATCTGCTGTATTCTTTAGCAACAACACTCCCTCCACTACTCATACACTACTGGCTAACTCTATGAATATTAATCATATTGGGGCTCAGAATAAATACCTTGGTTTGCCTTCTACAGTCTCTAAATCGAAAAAGGCTTCTTTTAGTATGATCAAAGAAAAGGTTCGGAAAAGAATCCAAGGGTGGAAGCGCAATCTTCTTTCGTCAGGTGGTAGACACGTATTGCTTAAAGCAGTGGGAGAAGCTATTCCTATTTATACATTGTCTTGCTTCAAGTTGCCTGATGGTTTAATTTTGGAAATTCACTCTCTACTTTTTCAGTTCTGGTGGGGACAAAAAGGTTCTGAAAGGCGGATGGCTTGGATTCGCTGGGACACTATGACTCGCCCACGAAAAGAAGGAGGCCTTGGATTTAAAGTTCTCAGAATCCAAAATCTGGCGCTTTTAGGCAAACAGTTTTGGCGACTTGTAACACAGCCTACTTCCTTATTATCCAAAATCCTAAGAGGTAAATACTTTAGCAATGGTAATGCTATAACGGCAAAAATTGGAGTCTTACCTTCTTGGGGATGGAGGAGCATACTGGAAGGCCAAAAGATTGTTGAAAAAGGTCTTAATTGGGCTATAGGTACTGGTGAGAATATCCGAACCTTTGAGGATCCTTGGCTGCCTCCTCCGTACCCTTTAATGATTTTTGACATGCCAAATAGACAGGCTATTTCTGAGTTAGTTCCAAGAGTTAAAGATCTAATTACTGAAGATAGGAATTGGAATCAGAATCTCATTCAAGAATTATTTCCCCAAGACGTTGCAAACATGATTTTGTCAATTAAAATTCAGCAGAGTAGGGACAAATTGCAATGGAATTTGAACAAATCCAAGCAATATGATACAGCTTCAGGTTACAGAATTGGCTATTTATTTTACCATCCGCCTCTGGAGCTTTGCCCTAATTATATGCAGCAGAAAAAGCCGCGGATTGATCTATAGAAGTTAAACTTGCCTCACAAAATTAAGCTATTTATCTGGAAAGCTCTCCATGGCCGACTTCCGGTGCTTGCTCAGATTCATCACCGCATCCCATCTATATCACCAATATGCCCCTGCTGTCATAAAGCAACGAAAACAGTCACTCATTGTTTGATCGATTGCTCTAGAATTAAAGACGTATGGTCTCAGAGTTATCTTCGTGACTGTCTTCCCCCTCAGAGTCCTAACGACTTTTGGACATGGTGGACTGCATCAATAGAGATACTTATCCCGTTGAAGAATGCTGACCGTAATCCTCAATTGCTTGCCATCATTTGCTGGAACTGTTGGAAAGCTCGCAACCAGTTGATTTTTGAAGGTTCTACTTCTATGCCGTCTGCCATTCTAGCAAGCTCTGTCAAGTTGCTCCGTGAAATCCAAAGAACTCCCAGTTTAGGTCGTCATCTCCATGAGGCAAGCTCTTAGTTGCATTCAATTTGATTTATCATTCTTTTTTCTTTAAGATTTTTCTCCGTTTTTCGACCACGCACTGTTGGATGAATACCTTCAATGTAGTGTTTTTGGAAAATCCCCACCTTTTATTATACTCTCCTACTTTTGGACATCTTTGTATTTCATTTTTCAATAATTAATGAAATATAACCTACTATCTTTAAAAAAAATACTAGTTGTCCTTTAACTTTCAGCCTTTTAATTTAAATAATATTATTTAATTAAATTTTAATTAAAACACATTCTTAGTTTGTAGATAAATATGTTGGTACTTAAAATTTCAAATATCAGAATTTCTCTAACTTTTTACCCACTTCATAAAGTAGTTACTTTATCATTTTTTCATTTTCTATGTACGTTCCTCTCTCTCCTAAGTTCTTTTTTTTCTCTGTCACACAAAAATTCTATAGAAGAGTACTACTATTTTATATGTAAATTTACTACTTCATATTTAATATTTATTATTATTATTATTATTATTATTATTATTATTATTATTGTTGTTGTTGTTGTTGTTATACTTCTTTTCAAATTTATAAATTCTATTCTAAATTCGAAAAGATTTCGTAATATCTATCTAATACATCCCACATCTGATTGATTGATTATTGATATTTGTTAGTTATATTTTTCTCATTTTTAATATTTTTACATTTTGATATACGAAAATAAAAGTATATGCGAATTACTTAATCATTTAGTCCTCTAAATATTTAGTTTGCAAATTTAGAATGAGCAATTCACAATAAAAAATTAATGACTATGTAAAAGGAAAAAAAATGTTGCAAAAAAAAAAATCACTTTTATTTCTCATAATTGCCTCCACGTATTAGAGATTTTGACGTTGATGGTTTAAAATTAAAACCACAATGTCTATAGTTTTTAACAATTTTTTTTATTATTAGTTAGATTTTTTCATTTTTTATTTGAACATTAACATTTTTTAAATTATTAAAATGTATGTTTATAATTTTTTTTTCAATTATAACACATCTAAAATTATTAAGTTATACAGAAAATATGTTTGAAACACATCCAAAATTATAAATCTAAAATTTAAATTTAAACATTAAAAATAAAATTAATTTTTATATCTTATTCGATAAAAACTCATCTAATATTTTTTTTCATAATAGCTAGATTTTGTCCGTTACTTATTTGAATATTAACGCTTTTAAAATTATTAAAATGTATGTTCGTAACAGTTGGTTTTTGTTTTTAACTGTAACACATCTAAAATTATTAAATGATACACAAAATATTTTTGAAACACATCTAAAATTATAAATCAGAAATTTAAATTTAAACGTTAAATATAAAATTAATTTTTTATATCTTATTCGATAAAAACTCATATAATATTTCTTATTTTTTTACTATTTGTTGGATTTTATCGTTACTTATTTATTGAACATTAACGCTTTTAAAATTATTAAAATGTATGTTTGTAAAAATTTGGTTATTCTTTTCAATTATTACACATCTAAAATTATTGATTTATATACAAAATATATTTGAAACATATCCAAAATCATAAATCTAATATTTAAATTTAAACGTTAAAAATAAAATTAATTTTTTATATCTTATTCGATAAAAATGCATCTAATATTTTTATTTTTTATTAATATTTTATAAAATATTAAAATAAATAATTAAATTAAATTTTTTAGATTTTATTCAATAAAAATATATCTAACATATTTTATCTTAGTATTAGTTAGGATTTTTTTTACTTATTTGGGCATTAGATATTATTCATTTTAATATCTTTATTAATTTATTGTTTAGTATTTTAGCTAATGTTCAAAGTGAATTTATTATAATGACCATAATTTTACTTCTAATTGTAGACATTAAGATCTCTAAGGATAACGACTTGGAAGCTTTAAGATCTCTTTTAAGAATTTCTGTAGCGTGGGTTAATAACCTTTAAAATTTATTTTTTTAATTTTAAAATTAAAATCTTTAATTTTACTGAATTTAATTTTTAGATGTGTATTTAAATAATAATCTGTTAATAATTAAAAATGTTAAAATTGAAACAAAAATTTTAAATTTTAAATTTTAGTTTTATTTACTTTATATTTTAGATGTGTATTTAATTTTAAAAAAATACTAAATTTATTTAGATATATTTGTTTTAATTTATTTTAAAATTATTACAATAAAAAACTAAATAAAAAATCACTTTTAAAAAATAGTTAATTGTACTGTGATAACAATAACATCTTAATTTAACCATAATAAATATATAAGAATTCTAGTTTTGTACATGGACACAAAACTAAAAATTTGAAAGAGTAGTACACCAAAAAAAACACAGATGTGGATGTCCATGTCAATGTCTGCAAGGACGATCTTTGGTTCTCCTTCCTTCATCCAAGTAATAATAGCACCCCAAAGTTGTTAAATTTTTTCCACACGTTTTGTAGAACTATGAAAATTTGAATTCACGGTAAGCTTTCACCTTTCACTATTTTTTTCTTCTTCTTCTTAGTTTTTTTTTTTTTATTTATAAATTAAACATCTTCATATTTTTAAATTAAATAATAAGAGTTCAAGTACATAAATGTATATTATGCAATAGTACAAAATAATAACATGAAAGTATCTAGATATTATACTATTGTGTAATATATTATGCAACAGGATAAAATAGAGATACTTTCTTAGATTAATAACTATCGTATTACTTTATTTATGATATGTTATCCAAATTAAAGTAGAAAGAAAATGAAAATTAAAAAAAAATAAAATAAACAATAAATATTTTTTAAAAAAATTTTTTATTTTCTTCAACAATGAGAAGAATTTATTTTTTTCCTTCTCTTAATCCCTTCTGGTTCATTAAACCATTAACATTACAGCTTGAACAGCTTATATATTATGTACTCTTGATGTACTTTCATTAAAAAATAATTACGATAATAAACCTATTATTGATAAAGAAATAATCTAAATAACAAAGATAATTAAAAAAACATCAACCAAGAGAACTCATTTTTAAGATTTTAAAACATATATTAAATATTTATTCAATTAATTAAATTCTCAAGTAATAAATCATCACATTATTAATTAAGAAGTTATTATTGTTATGAATATTATTTATTTGTTTATTATTGATAATTGATGGCAAAAGCAAAACATTTTTTTTATCAAAGATAAGAGATTCGAACCCGCAACCTCTTAATTGAGTATGGAGAGCCATTTGAGCTATTACTCATTGGCAAAGCAAAACATTATTTACATTAAAATTATTCTAGTATATTTATATTAGAGTGGTTATAATATTTTAAAAAAATTATTAAAATAATATTTTTTAAAAATTATTACTAAAAAATATTATCAAAATATTAAAAAAATATCATTTTAATTTTAATAATATTGACATATATCTTAGTCACCCGTAAGTATAAATATACTAGTGTCCACTCTTATATTATATCCCTAATAATAATTTGTTTATATATAAATAAATGATTAGAAATTTCCAAAATAAGAGAGGGCTTCACGAGTGGTGTCAGAAATGGTTAGGATAGTGAAATATCTTTTTCATTTTGAGGACACGTCCCTCCAGAAAGTAATGGGAGACAGATAATTGAGATTGAGATTTCACTGTTGAACTTGTTTATATTTTTCTTCTTCTTCTTCTTTTTGAGTTCCCATTGGTGGAAGAGTGGCAAGTTTCCACTTTAATTTCCTTATGCTTCTCCTATGCATGACTTTCCTTTAATTTATGTTACAACTTAAAACTTAATTATTAATTAAAAGGATAATAATCACATGCATTCATCCATTATAATCAATTAATTTTTTAAATAATAAATTTAAAAAATAATTATTTTTATTGAATTGATAATATACGATTAATTATTAGATAATATATGAAAATTAAATTCATATAATTATACCTGCTTGCCTTATTGTATTAAAACCTTAGTTAATAGTAAGTGCTTTTCAACCCTAAAATGAAATGTTAACATAGTCCTTTTCAAGTTTCCAAATGTATATAGTTTTGCATTAAAAAAAAAGAGAGTACAAATTTAATAGTCATGCATCACATATAATGCCAATATAAGATTCGTTAAAGCGAATCGCACTTTGAATTTCCATCGAAATGTTCTAATGAGTTAGCAATGAATTGATTAAAAATAATAACATTTATTTATTTATAACTATTCATCTTGCTTCGATTTTGCACAACCGCTTGCATGTTCTATTGGCATATTTTTTGTCATGTAACGCAGATTTTCACGAGGGATTGACACTTTGACAGTCTTCTTTTCTGTCATCTCTGAGATATTCTTAATCATTTAAATCAATGGAAAAAAAGAAAAGAAAAATAAAGGTAACACTTTAGTGTTTAGTCTTTAACTTAACACCTCAGTTATTGAAAATTTGAAAAACCCAAAAAAAAAAAATGTAATAAAAGTAACAAAAAGGTCACCATTCACCACCAACACACAAAACTATGTTTCAATAATGAATAAATCATAGTATCAAAATTTCTCCGTTTCTTCTCTCAAAAATGTATAATATGCCTCATTCTTCCTTCTCTTTTCTTTTATTTTTTTTTTATCAGATTCCAATGAACACATTTTCTCTAACAACAATGTTTCACCCTTTTCTGCAAAATGGCAAGAGGCCTAAATTGTGAGCTGCAAATTGAAAGCCTTATCATCAAACACATCACCGTTTTTTCTTCTTCTTCTTCTTCTTCTTCTTCATTCTCAATCTGTGACTCATTTTCTTGCATAACTACTCTCACACACTAAACAACACCCTTTTGTCTTTACAATGGGGAGAGCCACAAGGTGGTTGAAGAACTTGTTTGGGATAAGAAGAGACAAAGAACAACAACACAAACAAGAAAACTCAAACTATGGAGACCCCAGAAGCATGAAATTCTCTTCATCTTCTTCTACTACTTCTGCTGCTCAAAGAAATTCAAGTAATTCTAGAGTTCTGTGTCACAATCCAGCTACCATTCCACCAAACATTTCTCCAGCTGAAGCAGCTTGGTTGCAATCTTTCTACAATGAGACAGAGAAGGAGCAGAACAAGCATGCCATTGCTGTTGCTGCTGCTACTGCAGCTGCAGCTGATGCTGCTGTGGCAGCAGCACAGGCTGCAGTTGCAGTGGTTAGGCTCACCAGCCATGGAAGAGGTACCATGCTTGGTGCTGGACATGAGATTTGTGCTGCCACCAAGATTCAGACAGTGTTTAGAGGCTACTTGGTAAGAAGTTTTACTTTTTCTGCCTTTTTCTTGGTTTAATTGAAATTTTTCAGATGCAAATCCTTCAGATAAGGTTAGTGTTTGGTGGGGTTTGAAAATTGACTAAGCCTTCGACTATGATTTTGAAAGGTGCTAAAATGAGTTACAACATGATTTTTTAGTCCTATGATTTTGACAAAAGTGAAAAAATAAAGAGTTGAACCTTCAACATGATTTTTACTCTTAAGATTTGGAGAGATGCAAGACAAGAAAAAAGGTTGCTTTTAAACAAAACAGCTTAATCTCTAAAATTGATTTACCAAAAATTTTCACTTTCTAGCAGAATAATTTCAAGAGAAACTATCTACCATAAACCATTCTAGGTCAAATTTCAATTATGCCATAATTAATTGAGCCTAGAATGACTGTGAAACTGAAGCCAGATACCAGGAATTTGATGTGGAATGTTGCTCTATCTGCTGATTTTGCTCTCTAGTAGTGTGTGTTTTCCTTTTTTCTTTATTTTTTTGTGGAATGAATGATTGAAATTTGACATGAGTTTTTTCTGTTTTGTGTTTTGTTGTTGTGACTTGTGAATGTGAACAGGCAAGGAAAGCACTGAGAGCCTTAAAGGGATTGGTTAAGTTACAGGCACTTGTCAGAGGGTATTTAGTGAGGAAGCAAGCAACAGCAACACTGCATGGAATGCAGGCACTTATCAGAGCTCAAGCCACAGTGAGGTCTCAGAAAAAATCTCAAGCATTCATGGCCGGAAAGAATGATTCATATAGGTCTCAAATCCGTGCACGAAGATCCATGGTAATAAACACCTCAAATTGCAGCACTAGCCACAATTCACATTATACATGTCACTTGCATAGTACCTGCATTTAAACATTATGTGATTATGATTATGTCCTAATGCTTTTGTTACCTTAAAAATGTTTGTTTGTAGGAGAGATTTGATGACACTAGGAGTGAGTACACAGCTCCAACTCATAGTAGAAGGTTATCATCTTCATTTGATGCCACAATTAACAACAATAACAGTTTTGATGGTAGCCCCAAAATTGTGGAAGTGGACACTGGTATTAGGCCTAAGTCAAGGTCCCGGAGAACCAACACATCAATGTCGGATTTTGGTGACGACCCTTCGTTCCAAACAATTTCCTCTCCCCTTCCAATCCCATGTCGGACACCAGGGCGCTTGTCCATACCGGATCATTCGGATTGGGGGCTGACAGGGGAAGAGTGCAGATTCTCAACTGCACAAAGCACTCCAAGGTTTGCAACAAGCACTTGTAGTTGTGGATCAGTTGCAGCCATGACACCAAAGAGTGTGTGCAATGAGAGCTTTTTCTATGGGAATTATCCGAATTACATGGTGAGCACGCAGTCTTTCAAGGCAAAGTTGAGGTCTCATAGTGCTCCAAAGCAAAGGCCAGAGCCAGGGGGTGCAAGGAAGAGGCTTACCCTGAATGAGATGATGGAATCTAGGAACAGTTTGAGTGGGGTTAAGATGCAGAGGTCATGCTCACAGATTCAAGAAGCCATTAACTTCAAGAATGCTGTGATGGGTAGGCTTCACACTAGGGACGCAGACAGAAACCACTTCCAAAAGAGGAGGTGGTAATTGATGATGAAGCTTGACTTGATGAATAGATTTCATTTGTTAAGTGATGGCTTTCTGTTTCTGCACTATCAAAGTAGTAAGCATTTTGTCAAACACATGGTGGGTGGGAAACAGGGGAGTGTGTCACATATGAATATATGATAGTGTGACAAAAGGAGATTGTCCCCGTTGTTATATGAAAATTTTGCAATGGAATTTCATTTATATTATCATCATATATTCAAATCAAGGGATTAAAACTCTCTGCATCTTTTCTTTGAAATGTTTTGTTAGCAGTTCTTCCTGTGCTTTGTCTTTTTTATCATAACTTTAAACTGTATTGGGACCATAATGCAGTTTTAAATTCCCTGTAACTGATAAAAATAATTCTCAAACAAGATTAATACAAGAAATTAATTGCTTTCAAAGAAAAAAAAAATACTAGAAATTAATTGGAGGAACTTAATAACTTGCCTCCAAGAATAGGACTATTAGGAGATTTTTAGATATGATTGCATTAAAAAATACAAATGGATAGTGTTACAACATGAATAGGATTGTAATTTAGATATAATAATTTTATCATTGAAAATTCCATTAACTCGAAATTGTATTTATTTTTTGGAAAAATATATCGAACCAAGAAGTTACCAGCCAAAAACTAAATAAAACAAAATTAATTTATATTAATAATTAATTTTAAATTTTTTAAATTCAAAATTTAAAAAATTTAAAATTGATTAAGTAAACCTAATTAAAACCTATAAAAGTCTTCCTCTTCTCTCTCACATTAACCTACCCACCTCCAACAATCACACACACAGACTTCTCCGGCGACTTTCATGCTCTCCACGATGCCCTCAACAAGCGCATCCAAGACAATTGCTTCAACACGAAGTCCACCTTCGACTTTGTCACCGACGAAACCTTCTCCTCTTCCCTCCTCAACCACCTCCTTCAAACCCTATCCACCTTCAACCGCGGCATCACTCGCAAGAACGCGTTCGATTTCCTCATCACGCACCTCTGCAAGCTCAAGTGCATCGATGACGCGCTCCACATCATCGAATATATGGCACGTACCGACGCCAGAGGCTGCCGCCCCAGTACGACCACCTTCTATCCCGTCCTGAACATCCTATCGCGCCAGAAAGTCATAAACCACGCGCGGCGCGTGGTGGATTTCATGTCCATGCTTGGCGTGAATCTGGATCTGACGGGACACAACTACTTTCTCGTTGCACACTGCTACGCTGGAGACATGGTTGCCGCTGCCGGAGTTTTGAAGAAGATGGAGGAAGATGGGATTGGTTTGTATTCAACACACATGTTTGTAATTAGGGGTTTGTTGCAGATGTTGCTCTCTGCGTTTTGGGGTATTAGGTGCCGTTTTGATGATTAAAGAAACTGCAAACTACACAATTACAGAAATATAAAAAAAACATTCATTTAATATGAAAAAAAAATCGCAATACTTAACAAAAGAAATATCCAATTATATTTTAGTAAAAATAATTAAATATCTATAAAATTTAAAAAAAAATATAAAATTTTTAAAGAAATAGAGACATTCACATTTGCAATACAAAAAAATTCAAAAAATATATAAAAGAACATCCATTTAGTATGAAAAAGAAATATTCTGATACTTAGCAGAAGAAACATCCATATATATTAACTCGTAGAGATTTTGGATTCATCCAAAGGTATTTGGCTGATTTTTTGCTAATACCCTTTTGATTTTCTAGCATTGTTCTTATTTTTTTGTTTTTCACGATATCTGACAGCATTAAGGACTAATCCGTGACAGATCAGAGCTCCATTTAAGGGTGTGATTCGAACCTCTGACAATTATTTAAGCATACTAGTGAGCTAATTACTAGACTAACTCAACTTAATTTTGAAATTGTATTTATGTTATTATGTAATGTGTAGACACAATCACAAGAAGATATATTTAAGATGTAGAAACCAAAGCTTATCAATGCTATTTGTTTATTCTATACATTTAAATAGTTGTAAATTGTAATAGTAGTAAAGCTTACCAAAGTAATTATATTTTCAAACAAATGTTTATTTTTTATTATAACTAAATGTCGATTTAATAAGTTAACTTCATATTTTTTCAAAGACATCCTTAAGGTTGCATTTGTTGATAGATATGGGACACTAAAATAAAGATATAGAGGTATAAAATAATTATATTTGACAGTTGAAATATAGATAGAAATATTATGTTAAAGACATTGAATTAGTATATTTTATATCAATCATGATAGAAAAGACATAAAGATGCTAACAAAAAATATAATTTATTTTTTTATTATTTTTATTAATTTTTTAAAATTATTTTTATTATTATTATATTTTTTCTCAAACTTTTAAATGAAAAAAAATAAATTAATTAAATTTTTATAATTTGTTCTAATTTATTATTAAAAAGAAAACAAAACAAATTATTACTATCAAAAGAAATTAGCCTTAATGAGAATAAATTAGCCTTAATGAAAAAAGAAAAGCTACATTAATAAAAGAATGAAAAGAAAATAATTATTACTATCAAAAGTAATGTTTAAACTTACTATTCCAAAACAATTAAAAGTGCATGCTTAAAGTAAGGCAACATCGTTAAATTCTAACAAGACTTGTGGCTTGTGGGATATGATTGAGAGCATGAGTATACCAACTTTTAAATTAGTATCTTTCTGAAATATACCATCTCTAATCTTAGGTCTCATAAATTCCATATCTAATCTAATTATTGTGAACAAATGATTGGGGATCCGCGATTTGATTTGACTGTGATGGAATCTTTAATGTCAAATTCATCACCTGTCACCACCATCTACCTTTACTGCAATCAACAGTTTTTACTTCTTTTGAAATTTGAATATACATGCATATTTTAACAACAATTATAATTACTTATTTTTTATATAATAATTAAAATTAAGAATAAATTAATATTATTTTTTTAGAAAAGTATTATTAATTATGTTTAAAAATATATAAATATATGATAATAATTTTTTTATATTAAACTAATTTATTATTTTTTAATAATACTCTCTTCTTATCAAATTAGCTATCTTTATAAAAAAATAGCTATTTTTCACATTTTGAATTTATTGAAAATTTATATGTTCAATAATATATTTTTTTAAATATATTAAATTTCTAATAAACAAAAATTTGGAATAAAAAATTAATTTGAGAAAGAACAAAATTATATAGAATTTAAACTACAAAATGACCGAATCTCTTAGCTTATTCTATTAAAATGTGAAAGAAAGCATAATAAAATTCTTTTAGAAATGAATTTTTATGTGTTTTGCCTTGTCAGTTAATGAAACAAAATTATTAGAAAAGTACCAAAATAAAGCATTTAAATACTAAAGTTTGGTTTGGTAAAATTTTTAAAAACTAGTTTTTAAAAAATAATTTTTTAAAAATTATAGCATCTATGTTTATAAATTAAATTAAAAATAACTTTTAATAAGTACAAATAACAATAAGTATATTTGATAAAATAATTTTTAAAGTTTAAAAATATTATAATAGATATTAATGTAAAAATTAAATTTTAATATTAATGAATATATGAGATTTTAATTTTGATAAACACAAAATAATTTTAAAAAATTCTTTTTAAATATTTTTTAAAATATTTCTAATTTTTAAAACTACAAACATAAACACATAATATTTTTTTTATTTATTAAATACAAAATAAAGTACTTGTGTTTTGAAACTTGTTGAGTTTTGTAATTGTCCCTTTGATGGTTTTAAAACTTGTGGTGCTGTTTAATTTGTACGTTTTACCTTTTTAATCTTCTTGGATCTCCAATGAGAAACTGTTGATACACAGTAATATATATATGTGACAGGAAAAAAGAAAATGCAATCATAAACAAAGTGTATGCAACTATGCATCCTTTTGTTGATAGAGTGAGAACTATGGAGGTAATGTTCTATTTATTTATTCTTGGATCCTCTTACTTTCTGTATTCGATACAGATTTCATGTTTATCATGTCGTTGCATTTTACTGTGAAGGGCTTTGACAATTGCATGCTTAGCTTTTAAGTTTTTAATTACAATAACAACTTTTTTCTATTTTTTATTATCTGGAAACTGAAACTTCTTTTGCACTGTCAACCTTGAGTTATTCTTCATACCCAATTTTTACTATAGTAATATTAGAGAGATAAAAGAAAAATTTAAATTTATTTTATTTAATATTCATTAATTATTCAATTAATAAATGTTAATTAATAAATATTAAATAAAATAAATTTTAATTAATTTTAATTATTCAGCTAGTAAAGATATAATTTATAGTATATATGTTAAATTAATATATAATTACATTATATAAAAATTAATATTTAATTATATACTTTAAAATTTTAATATTTTTAAATTTGTTCCATGATATTTGTTACAACTAAAATCATCAACTATCATCAGTAAAATAAATTTTAATATTTTTAAATTTATTCTTCTTTATCTGATTCTCTTTAAAAAGACAATTAAGGTAGAAAAATATATTATAATATTTTTCATAGAAAATCGAGTGTATTATAAAAAAATACTTTTATTTTACTTGGGCTATTTTAATCTATAAATAAATTAGCTTATTATTTTTGTTTTAATCCATCCCATATAACAAGTTCATTACATATTCAACTATTTTTATGTTTATACTCTTTTATTTATTTAAAAAAAAATGCTATTTGCTAGTTGCTACTAATATTGCAATAAACATTATAATCTAGGTTTAATTATTCTTCATGTTCCTATAATTTTATTATATTTTCAATTAAGTTTTTATACTTTTTTTAATTAGATTCTTATACCATATAATTTTTTTTAATTTAGTCTCTGCCATAAAAAAATTTCGAAATAACAAAATATTCTGTTAAAAAAATGAATATTTTTACTATTAGGACAGAAGACCTAATTGAAGACACCTCCATATTTCAAAAATTTCAAAGAAACCCTTGTCATTTTGTCTCTCACTCACACCGTCCTTGTCCTAAGTTTTTCGCTGAGCTCCCGCCGGATCCGTCGCAAGGTCTCCTCCGCTTGGCATCCGTGGCGTGCTCGTCACTCTTTGTCTCATATTCTGTTCGTCCGCCATCACTAAACCCAACGCCTAGTGTGCTCCACTGCTCATGTCTCGTCGCGCCCTGCTTCCATTCCTCCCTTGCTGCCTGAACTACTGCTCGTCGTCCACGTTCTCTAGTATATTAGATAGAATAGGATATGCTCTTTGTGTAATGTAATCTAGAAGAATGGCATTGGCTGATTTTGTCTCAACACACAATTTTACCAATTTTTACATATCTAAATGACTTTTTTTGGTGATTCCAAATTAAAAAATAATGTTGTTCAATAATGTTATACTTATTATACATTTTGAAACAGCCACATTTCATAATATAATGTTATACTAACTCAAATTACTCTTTGTTTTTGTAGGGAGCACAGGTTCTGTTAACACTTTCATACTCATTCACATGCTCAAATTAAAGACGAGGCAAGTTCATAAAAAATTTTCCTTCTCTCCATTTTTTATGTGTATGAGATTCTGAAGGGTTTAAAAATAAATTTTAATTGTTCTTTATATGTCATTGCAAAAGTTAGTTCAACATCAACCAACCCAACACCTCACTTCGAAGGAATTGAGTATTGGAAAGATCCAGTTCAAACCTTCTAATTTGGGGGATCACCAAGTTGTCCAGAGTCAGAAAAGACTATTATGCCAACGTCATTAATCATTCCTTTTTGTGTATCAATTTTTTACCTTTTTTCTTTCTTAAATAAATTTTTTTAAGACACTGCATCTTCAAAATTATTTTAGTTTTTGAAATTGGGATATATTTTTGTGGCATGTGGAGAGGTGGTTTATAATACGAATTGAAAAAGTTTAGGGTCAGCACTTTTATTAAAATTTGACCAGCACTTAACCATAAAGAAAAAATAATCCTACACTATTAGATATCATCTCACACTATTAAAAACACTGATAATGGCTAATTGATGGCTACACATCACAAATTCTACTGGCCCCTAGCACTACTTCTCTGACTGGTGTGTATGTGAGGGCCTGCATTATGTAGTTTACAGATGGTGCATGGTTTTCAATTATTTTGGTTAGAGCTGTTGTGAAATTTTCTTTTCTCTTGGATTGGATGTAGCAATTGTGATGCTTAGATTTTTTCAATTGAAGCCTAAGATTGCAAATCTTCAGCTTCGATGCCAATTACTATTTTCTTTTATTGTTAGGATCTATATTAGTTTATATGGTAATTTTGATGGATTATTCATTTAGATGTATGCTAATTCTGTGTTTTGAGTTAAAATGTATATCTCGCTTTTAGGTTTATTCATTAGAGATTATCAATTCTTATTTTATCATTGTATAAATTCATTCTCTTTCCTATGTGTAATAAAGGAGTACCACTGCCAATGACGGATCCAGAAAATTTTGGTAGTGGGGGCAAAATTTATATAACATGATAATAATTTTTATAATAAAAATAATATGTGTATATAAAAAATTAAATATTAAATTATCTATTAACCACTATATATCTATGTATAAATACATGTATTGTTTAACTTATTTTTAATGTGTATTTTATATTTTAATATATATTTTATACAGATAATTATTTTTTATGTACATATAGCATGATTATTGTTATGATTATATTTTGTTATTGTAAAATATGATTAGCCTTTAAAATATCTAATATACAAACTAAAACACTAAAATAGTAATTTAAATAATAATATATAATTTAAAATTATATTCTTTTAGGTTTTATATTTTTAAAAAATTAAGTAATTTTTCTCTTAACACTACCATCAAAATTTCTCTCTTTCCATATATATTACTAAATAATTATTTAAAAATTCACTTCCCAACACAATTAGAAGCCGATTCTTATTGATATTCATAGTTAAAAAAGTTCTTTCAATTCATATAGTTGCTACGCAAAAATTAAAGCTAATTTGAAAATAAGATAAATAATATTCTTTTGAGTTGATTTTTAAAAAAGAACACTAATTTCGTTTAAATCTGAGAATTGATCATTCTAACAAATATCTAATATAAAATTTTTAAATTGATGATTAAGTACCAAAAATTGAATAAAAAATTATTGTGGGGTCAAATTTAATAATCTAATGGGGGCAAATAAATATTATTATCATATACTACTCAAAAAAATTTCAAATCGTAGTGGGGGCGCTTGCCCCCACACCATTGCACTTGGATCCGTCCCTGACCACTGCCATCAACTTAGATGGACAATTTATGAAATTTGAGGACAAATCTGATACCTCATCATCAAATCAGAATTTTGAACGATAAATTGAAAATAATAGGTTATTTTATTTCTATGTGTGTGTAAAAATTTCAGAAAAAGTAGAAGAGGAAAAATGAAAAGAAAAAATCTCAGTTCATATGAATCTATTATAAGTAGAAGATAAGAATATATAAGTAAATTACAATTTATTAATATTTTTTAGACGTTTAATATTAGTAGGGATTAAATTAAAAAATATATAATATAAAAGCTCAATTAAAAAAATATAGAGACTTAATTTAAAATTTAATAAAACTATTGAAATTGGTAGAATAATTAAATCTATAATCTATGCATACTAAGTTACTGATAATAATAATAATAATAATAATAATAATAATAATAATAATAATAATAATAATAATAATAATAATAATAATAATAATAATAATAATAATAATAATAATTTATTACTATTAATTTTTATAAAAAAATTGGGGAGATCATAATTTTCTTAGGGTCTTATAAATTTGTCATGAAAAAGTTTAGGGTCAATATTTTTATTAAAATTTGATCAGTATTTAATCACTAAAAAAAATTAATAATCTCATACTATTAAAAATTAAAAATATTAATAATAACTAATTGATAACTATAAATTACAAATTTTACTAATCTCCAAACACTCCTCATTTGCCACTGATGGAAATGGACAAATGGTGCATTATGTAAACCGTGATTATGTAATAAGCTATAAGACCGTTAGTCTCTAATGCGAGACTTTTGTGAGTTTTATTCTGTGACATTTTACTGACGGAAAATGTTAGGTAAATAATGATCATTTTGAACAATATAAACAACTACCAATTAAATAAAAATATACTACATTCTAATTTAATGTTATTAATTAAATTTAAGGTTAATTTATTTTTTTAATTTTATTAATTTATATTGTTCACATATTATTCAAAAATGTTATTAATTACCTATATTTTTTCTTTACTGAATAGTACTTTACTTGATTTTTTGTTGGTTAAAACTCTTTTCGGATAGGTGTTTTTAGTTAGGCTGCTCACAATAAAAATATCATTATAATAATGACAACAAAAACAATATCACTACAAAAACTAATTCGTATGGCCGATGAGAGAATTCAATTTTCTTCATAAGATTTTTTTTGGTACTTAGTCCTCTAACGTGAACTTTTTTTTTTAAGTATTTATTTTTCGAAACTCATAACAGATTAATCATTTTATTTGCAGAGATAAAGATCAAACTTCTGATCACATAATTAAAAGATGAGATGAGTTACTTTTACCATCACACAGAGAGTATGATTATACTATTGTGTTGTCTTTATTGAAACTCCCATACCTCTACCGCTTCAGTTCTTGTCAATTCATTTCATTCTTGATACGATAGAGACTGTGGACCACAAATTCCACAGAATTTCAAAGAAAAATGGAAAAGTAATGTAAGAGTAGGATCCGTTTACGTCACATGTGAGTTTTGATTAAGGTTCTGAAAGTCGAATTGGTTATCAAACCATTCTAATTACTGGTTCATTAGTTTATAAGTTTAATTAGTTTGACTGTAGTGAAATAAAAAAATTATTTTATAATAAAATAATAAATAAATACAATAAAATATAATTATAATCTCATATAAGTTTTAAAATATCATCCAAATTAAAAGTACTATATAAACCAGAATATTATGATCTCGTTCAAATACAAATTCAAAAGTCAAATAATAAAAACAACTAACCAAACATAAAACGCCAATATCCAATTGATTCAAGTTTATCATCAATCATCAAAATCCGCCATAACTTGCTATAGATTTGCTTCATTGATATCATCACATTCATTTCCACTATTTGGACTAGAAAAATCAAGTAGTGTAGCATAAAATGTACTATTACTACCACCACCACCACCTTGATTTAAATCAGCATCAATAATCTCAACAAACAACATCTAAAATTATCCAAAATTATTCAACAATTATTCAATTATTCAATTATTAATCATACTTCAAGCAATCAGCTTCAACAATTAATCATTTAATCATGCTTCAACAATTAATTTAATCATGCTTCAAGCAATCAGCTTCAAGCCTTCAACAATTAATCATGCTTCAAGATTTCAACAGCAAGGTTTAGAACTAACAATTAATCACTTTTGATGTGAAGAACATTCCAAACAATGTCCGAAAAAGATTCTAATAACTAGCAATCAGCTTCAACAATTAATCATGCTTCAAGATTTCAATAACAAGATTTAAAACCAACAATTAATCACTTTTGATGTGAAGAACATTCCAAACAGTGTCTGAAAAAGATTCTAATAACCAGCAATCAGTTTCAACAATTAATCATGCTTCAAGCAACCAACAGCAAAATTTAAAACCAACAATTAATCACTTTTTATGTGAAGAACATTCGAAATAGTGTCTGAAAAGGATTCTAATAACCAGTAATTATCTCCAACAATTAATCATGCCTCAACAATTATTATTACAATCAACAAAATTTATACCTAGGGTTAGAAACTGGAAACCTGAAAAATGGCAGAGCTGGCGGGGACAGTGGCGCGACGGAAAGTGTCGAACAGAGCTGGCACCGGCGGGAAGACACTGCGCGATGAAAAGTGGCACTGGCGGTGGCTACGATTTTCGAAGGCTGACTTCGCGACAGTTCGTGGCTGCGTGAACAGAATTGGGCAGCTGGCTGACGTTGGCTCAATGGATGTTGTGATGGCGATGGTGGCTGGACAAAAGTGGCGGTTGCTCAACGGAGCGTGACAGTGCCAGAGTGGAGAGGGGTGAGTGGGTCTGTGCTCTGTGGGTGACTAGGGTTCTCTTTGGCCCTTCTAGCATACAAAATGCAGCGTTTTGGGACAAATTTCAAAAACTGACCGAATCACGGTTCGATTCGACCGACCAGTTCGGCAAACCAACTTTGTTTTTAAATTTGACAGTTTTATCTTCTGTTCGAACTGTATTTGCCATTGGTTTTTAGTTTGACCGACCAATTCGAACCGATTTTTAAAACATTGGTTTTGATACTTGTATCACTCAATATCATTTATGCATAATACATTTCATCAATCTAACCATTAAATTGTACTATATTATTTTCATAATTAAACTCATCAAATATCAGAAAATTCATATATCAACAGATATATAATCTAAAACAAAAATTTAGGTGTCTAAATTTTTTGAATAACCAAATTTAATTAAATTATTTAAAAATAAAAATCTATTTGCGTGCTATTTTTCTCTCATTTAATGATTATCGCTGCTTCTTTTTCTTATGTTCCTTCTTTTTTTTTCAACATCGTTATCATTGTCACTGCCGTCATTATATCGTTGCTTCACCATTGCTTTCTTCTTCTTCTTCTTCTTCCTCCTCCTCATCATCATCCTCTTTTATTATCATTATCACTATCTTCATCTTTTTCTTCTTTTATAAATATTCAGAAAACTATAGTACAAAAATTTTAATGCATAATACATAAATTTTAGTGCACAGCACACAAAGTATACAATACAAAAATTTTATAAGAACCACATGTTTAAATATTGACACTCAACCAATAAAATACGCATAATACATAAATTTTGGTGTACAACACAAAAATCTTGTGGCATAGCATAAAAACTTTTTATGTGTAGTATAGAAATTTTTGTACCTATAATATTGACTCACTCAACAAACAAAATACAATCACAATAAAAATTGTACTATGTATAAAAATTTATGTGCTATAACGATAAATTTGTGTTATGTATAAAATTTTGTGTATTATTATACTTTAAAAATTTGTGTGCTATATCAATAAATTTTTATATTTTTTAACAAAAATTTATGTACTACAAAAAGTACGAAAAAAAAAAGTATAATGACGTATGCAAACATTTTTTTTTTTGCTAAACTTTGCGTTAACTTAATTACAGAAATATTTATACCCGTAGAATCACTCAATCTAAAATTCCTATTCGTTTTTTTAAGCATAATATACGTACACAAAAATTATTTGTACGTGAACAATAAAGTTAACTAGTCATGTATAAAATGACAAAGCTGATTGAATATTTAGAATAATTACTTAATACTTATGTATATACATCTCCATATTCTCAAATATCTGCTATTCATGTGGTGAGCTCCGGTAGTGTAATTCTCATCGTGTTATGATATCATAGGTAGTGCTAACTAATAACAAATTGTGAGGATACATTATTAAATTGGTCTCTATTTTTTGGCGTAATTTTGTTTTAGTTTTTAAAGTTTAAAGTGTTTTATTTGAATTCAAAAAAAAATTATTTAGTTTTAATATAATCACACCGTGAGGTCAAAGTTAAATAATTAACGGAATATCCTACATGACAGCAGTATAAGAATAAGATCGATAATCTGAAGAACAAGTACAAATTTCAAAGGCACAAAATCAATTGTGGATGCATCAATACACTTATTTATCATTTTTCTTACAATTTAAATGAAATATTTTCTATAAAATTAAGGAGAATGATAAATAAAAGTATTAATGCATCCACGGTTAATTTTGTACCTTTGGAGCTTGTACTTGTTCTCTAAATTATCGACCTTATTCTTGTACTGCTATCATATAAGATATTCCGTTAATTATTTAGCTTTGACCTCACGGTGGGACTAAATTGAAACTAAATGAAACTTTTTTGGATTCAAACATGACACTTTAAACCTTAAGGACCAAAACAAGATTATACCCAAACGTAAAGGACCAATTTAGTACTTTATCCCAAATTGTAATGATTAACTATAAATAAAAAAAAGAAATTAGTTGCACTAAAAGTTTATGTGAGTAACAGAGATGGGTGCTTCTCCTGATGAGATTAATGGATTCCAAAGTGGTCAACAATTTCATACTAACTCTATACCTTGATGGATATTTTGGAAAACGAATTCCAATCACCTAAAACTTATCGGCAAGTGTATCGAGTCGCATCAAGTAGTAAAACTCACTTAGAGTGAGGTCGATCTCACAAGGATTGATGGATCAAGCAACTTTAGTGGGTGATTAGTTTAGTCAAGCTAACATTGAGTGAATTGTGTGACGTTGATCAACAGAAAGTAAATTGCAGTGAAATATAAATGGCAGAAAGTAAATGACAATAAACGTAAAGGGCAAGGAATGTAAATTGGCAAAATCTTAAATGACAAAAAATGTAAATTGCATCAAATGTAAAGGGGGTGGGTGTTGGAAATTTAAAGAAAGCAGCAAGCAGAACTTGGAACAATTGCATACGAATTAAATTGCATGAAAAGTAAAAGGAATTGGGTGCTGGAAATTCAGAAATTAAGCAAGAGAATATAAGTAGCACTCAAACAGAGAAGTAACTTGCAACAGATCTTAAACAGAAAGCAGAATTGCTTGAAGAAGCAAATAGAAAGTAAATTCAACTCAATTGCAAAATCAAAATTTAAGGTTAAAGATCTCAGGAAATCAATGAGACTAGAAAACAAGTCTAGATCTCAATTCCTTCTTTGATCCAATAGCAAACAAGATGCAGGAAAATTTAAGATAAAAGCAATGAAAAGAACTTTGATTCAAATCACAATTCACTTGAAAGTTTGCAGAAGAAGAAAACAGAGAGAATTCTCAAGGTGAGATTGAAACAGAATTTCTTCAATTCTCAACCCAAGATTCAAAACAAAAATGAAAACTAAAAGAGAGCTCTCAAATCCTAATGCTCTTTGGTGAAGCCAGCCTCTAATGCTCTCTATTAGAGCCAACCTCCTTGCACTCTAATGGAGCTGACCTCCTCATGAAAATGAGAATGATGCCTTTATATAGGATTTTTACAAAATAAAATGAAATTGAAATGAAAAGCAAATTAAATGAAAATCCTAATTCTAGCTTGTTCTTGTGCCTTTGAGTGATGATGTGGGCTTTGCTTGCTTTAGATTTGAAGAGAGATGGGTTTGGTTGGCCTTGGTTTAATTGGTTTGGAGCATGGGTCAAGCTTGGTTCAAGTTGGTTTGGTGTGGGACACCTCCCAGGGCAATGCTCGGCTCTCACCAAGAGCGCAGCATTGGTGCTTATTTCCTTGGCCTTGTTTTGTTGCACGCAACTATGCTCCCTGGCTATGTCAATGTAGCGCTCCGCTCTCCCCAAGAGCGCAGCATCCTTGCTTCCTTGGTGAGTGATAAACCACTATTTTATGGTTTATCTTGTGCTCAATTGAGTGGTTTTTACCAACTCTTTACCCACTTATTCATACTATTTGCATGGTTTTACATTTGCCTTCCTAATTATGTGCTTTGATTGAAAACATGCTTCTTTGGCCTTTATATTGCTAATATTAATCCTCTCTTATCACCATTAGATGCATTGATATGTGTGTTAAGTGATTTCAGAGATTACAGGACAGGAATGGCTCAGAGGATGGAAAGGAAGCATGCAAAAGTGGAAGGAATACAAGAAGATGAAGAAGTTGTTAAGCTGTCCAGCCTGACCTCTTCACACTCAAACAGCTATAACTTTAGCTACAGAGGTCCAAACGACGCGGTTCTAGTTGCGTTGGAAAGCTAACGTCCGGGGCTTCGATTTAATATATAATATGCTATAGTTCCCCTGACGCTAGGCGACGCGACCGCGTGATTTATGCGGCCGCGTCGCAGTGACAGAAATCAGCGCATTTGAATTCGCAACCAGCAAATTCTGGGCTATTTCTGACCCAGTTTGCGGCCCAGAAAACACAGATTAGAGGCTATAAAGTGGGGGAATGCATCCATTCATAGGAGGCTTTCACATTCACAATTTTAGGAGTAGATGTAGTTTTTAGAGAGAGAGGTTCTTTCCTCTCTCTTAGGATTAGGATTTAGGACTTCTCTTAGTTTTAGGAGTGACTCTCAATCCCAGGTTTAATGTTCTTTTTATTTCTTTTCTCACTTTTGTTTATGACTCTTTATGATTGATTTTCTATTTTAATATATTTTGAGGTATTTCAGACTTATGATTGCTCTCTTTAATTTATGTTACTGTTGCTTCCCATCTGAAGGCATTTTTATTCCGATAAATTTACTTTTTTTCTTTTTGTCTTGGTTAAGAAAGCAGTAACTCAGGAGTTACCTTATCTCAACATAATTGATAACTGTTATCTTTTCTAATTGAACTGAACTTCAAATAATCCCAACCTTTTCTTAGGAAATAAATAGGATTCGAAGATTAAACTAATTAGTCCCTTGACTTTCCTTTGCTTTAGTAAAGGTCAACTAAGTGGAATTAAGATTCAACTTTCATTATTATTGATAAGGATAACTAAGTCTGGACTTCTAATTTCTTATACCTTGCCAAGAGATTTTATTATTATTACTTTATTTTACTTGTCATTTAAATATACCTGTGCCCATTGCCCAAACTCAACATTCCCCAGAAAACTCATAACCAATAATAAATACACCTCCCTGCAATTCCTTGAGAAGACGACCCGAGGTTTGAATACTCGGTTATCAATTTTAAAGGGGTTTGTTACTTGTGACACCCAAAACGTTTGTACGAAGGGATTTCTGTCGGTTTAGAGACTATATCTACAACGCGACTGTTTTTATGAACTTCTTTACTGGCAAAAATCCTTAACGTCAAAATGGCGCCGTTGCCGGGGAATTACAAACGTGTGCCTTATTATTGGTTATTGTAAATATTTTATTTTTGCTTGTTTATTTGTTTTTATTTTTGCCTTTTCTTAAGTTAAGAGGTTATTGGTTTTTATTTTAAAATTTTTATTTTATCTTATCTTATTTCAAAAATCAAATTTCAAAATTCAAATTTAAAATTTTTAAATTTCAAATTTCAAAAAATTCAAATTTCAAAAAAAAATTTAAAATTCAAAATTTCAAAATTTAATTTTCAAATTCAAAATTTAAATAACCTTTTAATTTAAATTTATTTTTATTTTCGTTTTGATTTTTTATTTGTTACTATGAACTCTCACGCCTTTGTCTATGAGTCTGGTTACAATTATGTTACAGGAAGAAGAAATTACAATGAGAACATGCATCAAGGTTGGAACAATCAAAGATGGGAGGAGCCACAAGGATTTGATCAACCCTCATGGCAACAACCACCTCCAATGGACTATCAACAACCACCACCATATGCCTATGAACCCTTTCCTCAACATAACTTTGGACCACCAAACTCACAAGCCCCTTTACACCATTTACCTCCATATGACCCTAACCCACATCCACCCCAACCTCCATTGGATAACAATACACTCATCTCTAACATCATTGGTCTCACCTCTACACTCCAAAATTTTATATCTCGCATGAACCAACCCTCTACCTCCAATATTCAACCCTCAAACTCTAGTGCACTTCCTTTTCAACCACATAATGATCTTTTCATCCCATCACCACCCTCCATGGAAGAGCACCCACATCCATCAATCCAAGAGCAAGATGATCCCAATTATGCTATTGATATGGAACAGGAAAGAAGGAATCATCTTCGCGAATTCATACTTCATAAAGAGCTAGAGGAGGCCCTACGGATAAAGGTAGGAGAGACCCTTGAAGGTGAAAGAGTAGTTGAAGGGAGTCGTCATGGAAAGAAAACCATCGAGGATGAGTACGATTTTATACTTAAACAACTGGACAAGGCAGCAATTATTAAAAAGGAAGAAGTGGTTGCAGACTTAAGATATGCTGTACCTCCATTGGAAAGTCCAATTATAGAACCTCCTTCCAAGGTGATTGAAATTAATGCTGAGGAGGGTGTACAACCTCCAAGGCATATCATAGTTGAAGACTTGGAAGAGGTTAGTCAAGAGATGGAGATTAAAGAAGAAGAGGTTGATATTGAAGAAACTTGCAAAGAGGTGGAAGTTGTCAAAGAGCACAAGGGAGTGGAGCTTGAAATCACCTTGCCAAAGTTATTGGAGACCCCTCCCCCTAAGTTACCATCATCCTTCACAACATTCAAGTGGGTAAAATTCATATCCCTTAGCTTTCTAATCCCACTTGAATATGGGCTACTGGAGACGGATGGTCAACTTAGAGCTCTTTGTGGCATTAAGAGTAAGAGGAAGATGGCCAGTGGTAAGAATTATCCTGCAAGGTTCATTATGGTTGGAAGCTTTAAGTTTAAACGCAAATGTTGGTATAAAGCTCAACTGAATGGGTCTAAGAAGCTGTTTGGATGTCTCAATGAGAATTCTGACTGTTCACCACCCAAGTGGAAAAATGATGATGATCAACAAGAAGATGGGTGCAAATGCAAGGTCTGGGACCCCGGAATTCAATCTAGAAATCAGCACTCTTGGGGCCTTGTCACTTGCTTTAACTTACTTGAAGGCTTTCTGCGCCTAGTTTGGGACCCCGGAGGCCATTGGAATCACAAACATTGGTGGAGATTCCTAGATGAGTTCAAGCATAAGCCGCCATGACAAGGAGCTCGCCAAATGTCCAACTTAAGGACTTTAACTAAAAGTGCTAGGTGGGAGACAACCCACCATGGTATGATCGTTCATTTTTCATTTTTATTTAGTTTTATTTGTTTTTGAGTTTTATTTTATTTTATTATATTAAACCTGGAGTTTTGCATCACATTCATATTAACACTGCATTCTGCATTTTTTTTTTCAGATTATCAAAAAAAAAAAAGGATTTTCGCACGCGACGCGACAGCGTCGCCGACGTGTCCGCGTCGTATGTGCGTTGTGAAGAAAAGAAAGTAAACAGAAAGTCACGCAAAAGTGTGGCTGGAGGCGCGCTAATGGCACAAACTGATCCACGCGACCGCGTCGCAGATGCGGCCGCGTCATTTGAAAAATAGCTTCCCCACGCGTCTGCGTCACCTACGCGAACGCGTGGCTCTGTGGAATCGACGTAAATGGGTGTATGGCAGAAAGTTGAGCTGGAGTTGGGCTGGACTCGTGCTGGAAGCCTAAGCCTCACCACGCGAACGCGTACCCCACGCGTCCGCGTCGTTTTTAAAAGATGGTCATTCACGCGATCGCATGCCCCACGCGATCGCGTCACTCAGAATTTTGGCAAAAGAGTTTCGAACAGAGAGTTGCGCGACCGCGAGGCTGCACTCGCGCCAATCGCACAAAACAGGCCACACGATCGCGTGACCCACGCGTCCGCGTCACCTGACCTTATCACGCACCACGCGACCGCGTCACCCACGCGACCGCGTCGCCAGCGTCGCACAACCTATCCAGATTAGTGCCAATTTTCTTATCTTTTCTTCTCCGAATCCTTATTCTCTTATCTTTTCTTATTTCTTTCTTCTTCCTTTCTTATTTTCTCTCACTCCCATTCTATTTTATTTAATTTATTTGCATACTTTCATTCATTGCATATTTTTATTTTTCTAAAATTATTATTGGTGTTCAAATATTCTTATTCAACTGTTACATCTTTTCTGGTATTTTCTTGATGCTTAGTGACTTGTTTAATTCTGATTGAGTAATATTATTTAAATCAATGCCAATCTTTTATATTTGTATTACTTTTGTATTGACATGAATTTATATTATCTCTCCTCCCCCACTCTCTTCCCCATTGTTGCAAATTTTGCACCATTGGTATGCCATGGCTTCTATTGTTTTCTCACTTACATGTTGAAACTTCCATGTAAATGAGACCCTTATCATTTGGCATTAATTCACCCATACTTCTTTTATTTTTTTATCTCTATTTCTGGGTTACTCTTCTTCCCTTTTTCTTTCAGGATGGCCATCCGGAAGGGAACCGGAAGACGTTTACATGGGGAGACAAACAAGTCCGTCAGCACAATCCTTGAAGAAAAGCATCAGTTGGAACAGCCCGTCCACCTACACATCTCAGCATGTACCAAGGACGGTGCAATCTTTAAGTGTGGGAGGTCGATACCGACTTCCATAGGTTAGTCACTTCATATTTTAGCACCAATGTTTAATTTTCTTTGTTAAATTAGTTGTTGCATTTGCATATTTGTTTGATTTTATGCATCTAGTTACTACTTGGTTAAAGTAATAAAATTCTTCTAAAGACCCTATTTTTTAAAATTTTCATAATTTAAATTGAAAATTTTTTTTGTTAAATTTGTTTGAAGTTGTATTTGGAACATGGTTTTTGAGCCAAAGAACACACAACCTGTGAGATTTTGAGCTTATTTACATGGTTACATTATTTAACCATAAATATTTTATTCTTGTGTGTTTACTTCTCTATAATTGTGATATTTACTTTGTTTCAGTCTATATGTCCAATATTTAGTGTATTTACATGCTTGTATATGATTGAGGCCATTATTTGATTTTAGCTCACTCATCCCAAATAAGCCTACCCTTTAAACCACCCTTGTTAGCCACTTTGAGCCTTGAAATCCCCATTTGTTCTATATCTTACCACATCACTAGCCTTAAGTAGAAAATAAAATAATTATCCCAATTGAATCTTTGGTTAGCTTAAGATAGTGTATTAATTAAGTGTGGGGAAACTGTGGGAACATGGGTTAATAAAGAAAAAGTATAATGTTTCTAATTTATTTGAATATCAGGAATTTGGGAACCTACTCATGAAAAACCAAAATAGAAAAATAATAGAAAATCCATGTGCATTGATAAGTTATGTTTGTTTCTATAAAAAAAAAAGGAAAAAGAGAAAAATCTAAAAATACTCAATAAATAAGTAAATAAGGGGACAAAATTACCCCAATATTAAGTTTAATAAAAGATCAATGCACATGTAATAAAAATTAAAGAAAAATTTGGTACATGGGTATAGAAATTATACAAAAGTGGGAATTTTGGGTAACTAGGCATGATTCTAGAGTTATATAGAGCATATGTATGTTAGGTGAAAGCTTAGGTTAATTAAAGATTCAATTTATAAAGCTCACTTAGCCATAAACATGTACCCTTACCCTTACCTTGGCCCCATTACAACCTTGAAAAGACCTCATGATGTTTGCATTTGTATGCTAAATATTTGTTGATTGGTTAGATGAAGAACAAATTTTAGAAAGCATGATTAGAGAAGAGTGGAGTGATTGACCCTAGACACTTGAGAGTTAGAGTGATATACACTACCAGTAAGGGTTCAGTGCTGAATTCTATGTTCCATGCTTTTATGAGCTATCTTCTTACAAGTTTACTTGCTTTTTATTGTATGATTTGAATTAGTGAAATCTGATTTATTTTTGTCTTGGAGAACTTATTTATTTTTAACCAAGTAGGTAGAAACATTTCTTTGCATGTAGTTGCATTCATATAGATAGGTTGCATTTCATACATTCTACCACTCCTCTTCATCTTTATAGCTTCTCTTGAGCTTGGCATGAGGACATGCTAATGTTTAAGTGTGGGGAGGTTGATAAACCACTATTTTATGGTTTATCTTGTGCTCAATTGAGTGTTTTTTATCAACTCTTTACCCACTTATTCATACTATTTGCATGGTTTTACATTTGCCTTCCTAATTATGTGCTTTGATTAAAAACATGCTTCTTTGGCCTTTATATTGCTAATATTAATCCTCTCTTATCACCATTAGATGCCTTGATATGTGTGTTAAGTGATTTCAGAGATTACAGGGCAGGAATGGCTCAGAGGATGGAAAAGAAGCATAAAAAAGTGGAAGGAATACAAGAAGATGAAGAAGTTGCTAAGCTGTCCAGCCTGACCTCTTCGCACTCAAACGGCTATAACTTTAGCTACAAAGGTCCAAACGACGCGATTCCAATTGCGTTGGAAAGCTAACATCCGGGGCTTCGATTTGATATATACTATACTATAGTTCCCCTGACGCTAGGTGACGCGACCGCGTGATCCATGCGGCCGCGTTGCAGTGACGGAAATCAGCGCATTTGAATTCGCAACCAGCGAATTCTGGGCTATTTCTGACCCAGTTTGCGGCCCAGAAAATACAGACTTTCACATTCACAATTTTAGGAGTAGATGTAGTTTTTAGAGAGAGAGGTTCTCTCCTCTCTCTTAGGATTAGGATTTAGGACTTCTCTTAGTTTTAGGAGTGACTCTCAATCCCAGGTTTAATGTTCTTTTTATTTCTTTTCTCACTTTTGTTCATGACTCTTTATGATTGATTTTCTATTTTAATATATTTTGAGGTATTTCAGACTTATGATTGCTCTCTTTAATTTATGTTACTGTTGCTTCCCATCTGAAGGCATTTTTATTCCGATAAATTTACTTTTTCCCTTTTTGTCTTGGTTAAGAAAGCAGTAACTCAGGAGTTACCTTATCTCAACATAATTGATAACTGTTATCTTTTCTAAATTGAACTGAACTTCAAATAATCCCAACCTTTTCTTAGGAAATAAATAGGATTCGAAGATTAAACTAATTAGTCCCTTGACTTTCCTTTGCTTTAGTAAAGGTCAACTAAGTGGAATTAAGATTCAACTTTCATTATTATTGATAAGGATAACTAAGTCTGGACTTCTAATTTCTTATACCTTGCCAAGAGATTTTATTATTATTACTTTATTTTACTTGTCATTTAAATATACCTGTGCCCATTGCCCAAACTCAACATTCCCCAGAAAACTCATAACCAATAATAAATACACCTCCCTGCAATTCCTTGAGAAGACGACCCGAGGTTTGAATACTCGGTTATCAATTTCAAAGGGGTTTGTTACTTGTGACACCCAAAACGTTTGTACGAAGGGATTTCTGTCGGTTTAGAGACTATATCTACAACGCGACTGTTTTTATGAACTTTTTTACTGGCAAAAATCCTTAACGTCAGTGAGGCTCCAGGTTCAAGCCTTGGTGAAAGCATTTGGGGAGCAATTTTCCTTGAATTTTCATGAAGAGAGCACGACAATGCTCTCCAAGGGAGCGCAGTGCTCTCCAAGTGAGCGCTACTTTGATGGGCTTCCCTTGGTCTCACTCTTCGAATCCTGGTGGTTGCACTTTGGTCTATTTTTACTTGTTTTTGGTCCTTAAAGATGCATTTCACTCATGCCTCAATTTCATGCCAAATATAGATTGCCATATATCGTTGGAAAGCTCTGAATGTCAGCTTTTCAGTGCAACTGAAAGCACATCAATCGGACATCTGTAGCTCAAGTTATAGCCCTTTGAAGGAGGCATGGTCATGCTGTGAGCGCCCAGATTTTAACTTAGCGAAAATTTTGCTTCCAAGCTCATTTTTGCATCACGATAATGCTTTGCTCTTGGCAAGAGCGGAGCTTTGTGTGCTGATTGCCAATCTCCTTTAATTTGGTCATGGGCCACGCTTTTAAAAGTGTGGCCTAAGGCTCTAAAGTGTGCTCAATCTTCAAAGTGTGCCCAAAATTTCTCTTTTCTTCTTTTTAGCTTATTTTGTGCTATTTTGCTTCTTTTTCCACTTATTTCCTACAAAATTTATAAAATTAAAAGATCAAGGAAATGTACCATTTAAGTACAAAAAGCATTCATTATTCAAGCACAAATCATCAATTTCTTGTATGAAAAAGTATAGAAAAACATGACATGGTGACATGTCATCACAACACCAAACTTAAACCTTGCTTGTCCCCAAGCAAGAAAAGAATCATGCAATAAAGATTGACAATCCAAGGTAAGAAGAATAGCAACTCAATGTTCATGGTAAGCTAGTTTTCTATGCATGCTACAATCACAAAAGAAATGTAATTGGTTGATACTTCTATCTAGCTCATTTTATGAAATCTTTTTCTTATAATACTTCCTTGAAACAAGCTTTTGATTTTCTTATTAGCTTCTCCTTTTGGGTGCTTTGCCCCATGAGTTGATAACAAAGCTACGACTTCTAAATGCTTTGTTTTCAAGTATTACCACTTGATACACAAGCACCACAAGCATTTAATTAGAGGACTTCATTAAGCTCATTTGTTTCTTTTCTTGACTCTCTAATCATTGATGCTCAGAGCCTTGAGCTTTGAGGGAGTGCATTTGTACTTTGAGCCTAACCTTGACTCTAAGTGTTTTGTTTTCAAGCATTTGGATTGATACATAAACACCACAAATACTTAACAAATTAATTGTCATTGGTACTCAGAGCCTTCAGCTTTCTCATTCTTTCCCTTTTTCTTTCTTACTTTATTTGCATTTACTTCCTTCAAGGTTTTCATGATTTCAAAAGATTTCATAAAATGTACTAGATGAAAACTTCAATTAAATAAAATCCAATGCGATTGAGCAACAATTAATCATACTAGCTTTCCAATACTTGTATGCACATGCTAAAATCTTCTTTAATTCCTTGTTTGTTTATGATCATGATGCTTTATTGCTTTTGAACTCACAAAACTCAAGTTGGTAGTCATAATGCCACAGCAACATGTTACAAATCAAGATTCAAGCTATGCTTTATTCATACACACATGTAAACAGAAAAGACGAAGACAATCATGCAATTTAAGTGCTGGAAACAAATGAGGAGAAAAGGAACTCTACAACCTTGTAGTTCATCTTCATTATTGTTGTCCTTTTTCCTCTATTCTTCCTCTTTCCCTTGCCAAACTCAGAATGCTTGCTCATCCTCAAGCAACAATTAGAACAATGGCTATGGGGCTAAGATGGATCATGAGTGTCTCACACAATGAAATGTTAGTAGTACATGTGTTTAAGCAAGCAAAAAAAAACAATGAAGAATAACTATCAAGGCACAGAGAAATAGAAACATTGTGATTGTAAGCATAAGAAGGTGTGCACAATACTTTGCATTAAGAATAAGTGGCACACCAAACTTAGTGTGACACTTTCACTTGGAATTGATGCAAGTATCTAGTAGATATGGGAACCAAATTTTTGTTGCATAGCAACACCAAACTTAGAATGTAATCATATGTCAATTTATTTGAATTAAAAATAAGCAAATGAGACTGTTATTTGTTAAGTACAATCACCAAGCCAAGAATCTGTCAGAATAAGGATCTTTTGGTGATGTACTAACAACGATAGTTAACAAGCAAACTAGAGGAAAACATTTAAAAACAGAAAAAAATGACTAAAGCAAGTAGAATGAAAAAGTGTCAAGTCAAAAGAGAAAAATAAAACTGCAGAGGCATTATGATTATGCAGACAAGTAGTGTTGCTTGAATGAATTGAATAGAAAATAAGTGGCACACCAAACTTAGAATCTTGGTGTGTCACTTTTATTTTTGATTTGATGCAATCATCCAAAAAGATTGAAAATAATTTGTTACAAGGCAACACCAAACTTAGAATGTAACCATATGCCAATTTATTAAATTTAAACAAAACAAAGAACGAAAACAAAGCAGAGAAGAGAAATTATACCTACGGTTGACATGTTGTTCACTTTCTTCCTCTTCTTCCAGTTTGTTAAGAGGAATGACCTCAAGGGGGGAGAAGATTCAGCTAGTGTCCCTTGTCTTGGCCTTTCCTCAGCAAGCTTCCTTTTGTAAATAGCTTGATTGAGCTTGCTTGCTGGATTAGGGACAGAATTGGTGCTCTTGCTAGTTGTCTTCACTTCTTTGATTTCAAGACATGGTTGCTGTGTGATTATTGGAGTTTTGTATTCATCAAGAGTTCCTTGCAATGGTGGTTCAATGAACTCTTCCTCTGTGCACTTCTCTACTTCACTTGAGTGTGAATTCTCTTGAGTATCTTCCTCCATTTCTTCTTCATGATTTTCCATTAATTCCTTTTGGAGGGAATCTTTATGTTTCATTGTCACCTCAAGTAGCTTTTGTGAATATGAAGCCACAGGTTCAAACACCTCCACAACCTCCTTTTCCATTGAACTTTTACTTGACACGGAGGCTTCCTCATCTTGTTTTTCCTCTTTCTTCTTTGCACTCAACAATTGAGCTAACAGCCCTTCCATGTTTGTGAGGGAGTTTTCAAATCTCAATGCCTCCTCTTTATATTTTTCAAACATGGTCTCAAGCTTTGAGAACCTTGAGTGGTTCATGGAAGTTTGTGTGGTGTTGAAGCATAGTCAAGTGATGATATCTTTGGATGAATATCATATGGAGCATTAGAATTTCCTTCCCAGCCACCATTAGAATCATGACTTTCATCATTTTGTGGTGGAAGAAAATATCCCATATGGTTTTCTTGCTCATCTTGTGTCTTTGAAGCAAATCTCCATGGATTGGAGTGCTTAGAATTTGTATTTTCTTAGTGATATTTCCAGCCACCATTAGAGATTAATGATGGTGGGTGATATCCCATAAAATTTTGTTTGACCATAAGATGAGTTGAACTCCATTTGTATTTTGTAAAATGCAATATCAATGAAAATTGAAATTCATGTCACAGAGAAAGAATTTCTTAGTGAGGCAATAGCTCAAACACCTTGCTATCAACTTAAAACAGAGAACAAAAACAAAGAAAATGCTTGATCTAGACTTCTCACCCACTTAAGTTGATCTAAATCAATCCCCGGCAACGACGCCAAAAATTTGATGGATATTTTGGAAAACGAATTTCAATCACCTAAAACTCACCGGCAAGTGTACCGGGTCGCATCAAGTAGTAAAACTCACTTAGAGTGAGGTCGATCCCACAGAAATTGATGGATCAAGCAACTTTAGTGGGTGATTAGTTTAGTCAAGCTAACATTGAGTGAATTGTGTGACGTTGATCAACAGAAAGTAAATTGCAGTGAAATATAAATGGCAGAAAGTAAATGACAATAAACGTAAAGGGCAAGGAATGTAAATTGGCAAAATCTTAAATGACAAAAAATATAAATTGCATCAAATGTAAAGGGGTTGGCTGCTGGAAATTTAAAGAAAGCAGCAAGCAGAACTTGGAACAATTGCATACGAATTAAATTGCATGAAAAGTAAAAGGAATTGGGTGCTAGAAATTCAGAAATTAAGCAAGAGAATATAAGTAGCACTCAAACAGAGAAGTAACTTGCAACAGATCTTAAACAGAAAGCAGAATTACTTGAAGAAGCAAACAGAAAGTAAATTCAACTCAATTGCAAAATCAAAATCAAAATTTAAGGTTGAAGATCTCAGGAAATCAATGAGACTAGAAAACAAGTCTAGATCTCAATTCCTTCCTTGATCCAATAGCAAACAAGATGCAGGAAAATTTAAGATGAAAGCAATGAAAAGAACTTTGATTCAAATCACAATTCACTTGAAAGTTTGCAGAAGAAGAAAACAGAGAGAATTCTCAAGGTGAGATTGAAACAGAATTTCTTCAATTCTCAACCCAAGATTCAAAACAAAAATGAAAACTAAGAGAGAGCTCTCAAATCCTAATGCTCCTTGGTGAAGCCAGCCTTTAATGCTCTCTATTAGAGCCAACCTCCTTGCTCTCTAATGGAGCTGATCTCCTCATGAAAATGAGAATGATGCCTTTATATAGGCTTTTTACAAAATAAAATGAAATTGAAATGAAAAATAAATTAAATGAAAATCCTAATTCTAGCTTGTTCTTGTGCCTTTGAGTGATGATGTGGGCTTTGCTTGCTTTGGATTTGAAGAGAGATGGGCTTGGTTGGCCTTGGTTTAATTGGTTTAGAGCATAGGTCAAGCTTGGTTCAAGTTGGTTTGGTGTGGGACACCTCCCAGGGCAATGCTCGGCTCTCACCAAGAGCACAGCATTGGTGCTTATTTCCGTGGCCTTGCTTTGTTGCACGCAACTATGCTCCCTGGCTATGTCAATGTAGCGCTTCGCTCTCCCCAAGAGCGCATCATCCTTGCTTCCTTGGTGAGGCTCCAGGTTCAAGCCTTGGTGAAAGCATTTGGGGAGCAATTTTCCTTGAATTTTCATGAAGAGAGCACGACAATGATCTCCAAGAGAGCGCAGCGCTCTCCAAGTGAGCGCTACTTTGATGGGCTTCCCTTGGTCTCCCTCTTCGAATTCTGGTGGTTGCTCTTTGGTCTATTTTTACTTGTTTTTGGTCCTTAAAGATGCATTTCACTCGTACCTCAATTTCATGCCAAATATGAATTGCCATATATCTTTGGAAAGCTCTGAATGTCAGCTTTCCAACGCAACTAGAAGCACATCAATTGGACATCTGTAGCTCAAGTTATAGCCCTTTGAAGGAGGCATGGTCATGCTGTGAGCGCCCAGATTTTAACTTAGCGAAAATTTTGCTTCCAAGCTCATTTTTGCATCACGATATTGCTCTGCTCTTGGCAAGAGCGGAACTTTGTGTTCTGATTGCCAATCTCCTTTAATTTGGTCATGGGCCACGCTTTTAAATGCGTGGCCTAAGGCTCCAAAGTGTGCTCAATCTTCAAAGTGTGCCCAAAATTCCTCTTTTCTTCTTTTTAGCTTATTTTGTGCTATTTTGCTTCTTTTTCCACTTATTTTCTACAAAATTTATAAAATTAAAAGATCAAGAAAATGTATCATTTAAGTACAAAAGCATTCATTATTCAAGCACAAATCATCAATTTCTTGTATGAAAAAGCATAGAAAAACATGACATAATGACAATGTCATCATACCTAAAATCAATTCGGACCGAAATCAAAAGTTCTGACCAAGAAGAGGTAAATGTTTTAATTTTAGACAATTTTTTGAGAATTTTTTTATAAAGAATAAAATTAGATTAAAAAAATAAAGATTATAACACTTTTTAGGCTTTTTTTTAATTCTACAAAAAACAGTCTTCACTCACTCTTCACTAAAATCTTTCTTTCACCATAGCATTATCCTAATTTTTTGGTGCACATTCACATATATATTGAGAATATACATAACATATATAATAAGAGTAAATGTTATATGCTTGTGGATCCTTTTTGTTTTTCTTTTTTTTAGGTTTACTATGTGTGTTATGTACATTTATTTTTTTAGTATTAAAACGGGCTAAAACCCCAGAACAAGTGGTTTTTTTTTGAACAAAAGAACAAGTGTTTATGTACATTAATATGTATATGAGTGGGCACCTATGTTTTTGTCATGTAAGTTTACACATTAAAAATGGCCTATATCGTTTTTTCTTTGATATCATGGCCCACAATTTTTGTTTATAATTTTTAGGCAGAAGTTGGCCCTATGTTGATATTTTGATCCAAAAAGGCATGTAGGCCATATCTAAAAAATAAAAAAAATAAAAACACGTCCAAATTTTGACCTAGTATATATAAACCTTTATTGTGTTTTTTTTTTAATGGTATTTTTTAGTTTGAGAAGTTAAGAATGAATTCATCCCACATTTAAACTCTATTTAAATTTTTTCTTTTATTTTTTTTATTGACCTCTGATGCATTGTTATTGTTGCCTATTGTAGTAGTGGGCTTTTTTTTTTTTTGTGATACTTGATAGCTTTTTATTAACATACAGAAACGGATCTTTTTCAATTCTTTTCATAAGAGTTAAGCATATATTAGGATAAGAATATTGTTGTGTGGCTTCAGATTCAGTTTAATTTGATTCTTTGAGAAATATAAACGGTGAAGCACGCAGTTGAGAAGCGCCAAGTTGAATGAATGAATTATTTGATCATATTGTATGGAGCAGAGATATATATGAGAGGAATTTGAATTAATTTATAAGATTATATATGGTTGTACATATGTATGTTGATGTGTATGATGAATTGATGATGTGATGATCAAAGATTGATCCATTCTGTGCCATCAACAAAGGAAAGAGAAAGAAAAGGCTTGGCTTCATCGTCAGTGAGTTCCCTTGACCATGATACCCTCCCAGCAAAGCTTGCTCCTGCTCCTGTGCATTTGTATTGTCCATAGAATACAGTCCTATACCCAATACATATATAGAATATTAAGAATGGGCTTTATAAAATTAAATAAATTCCATATATACAATCTGCCCTAGAAATTGAATTATAAAATTAACAAATGCATAACAATGTCTACTTATTAAGCGTATGTCTATCTAAGAATTAGATAAAACACTTGTTATATTATTAAATAAATAAAAAGATTATTAGTGCGTGTATGTCTTCTTTATTTCTTAATTAGAATCTTATGTGATCTTATCCAAATATGTATAGTGCTGTATGGGCTAACTAGTATATTAAATTCATCAAAATTTGAGTGTGTAATTTGATATATAGATCCAGCAACATAATAATTGAAAGTATAGTATGTATATATTCAAAAGAGCAAGATGACAAACAAGCCTTCACACCCATATGTACTTGTGTGAATTACACCATGTTTAGGGTGGTAAGTGATGAGTGTAGCACCGCCCCATTGTCCATCTAATTGTGCATCCATTAATATCACATTGTCCTTGGTATCAGTTTTTTTTTTTTTTTTTTTTTTTTTAAATTGATAAAAAAGAATTAGACAAATAATTATATTTTTTAAAATATAGTAGTTTTTTAAAATTTACTTAAATTTTTTACAAGATCTTTTTCTATTGATTTTATACTAAAATTCTTTTTTTTTGAAGTGAACAAAAATTAAACTCTAAAATTTTAAGTTTTTTTTTTTAATTTAAATTAATAAAAAATATGAATGATTCTATCTCTAAGATAACGTTTGGAAGAGAAACAGAGAGACAGAGATAAAAACTGAAATAAATCTCAATATTGTGTTTGGTGTAAAGTGGAAGATAGAGATTAAAATAAGAATGAAGCTCTAATTTAATTTGCACAAAAAGTTAAGTTGGAATTAATTAATTAAAATGTGATATTTTAGGTATAAAATATTATTAAAGTTTCAGCTTCCGTTTCTAAAAATTTTATTCTCCTGTGTCTCCACTTTTTAGAAGTATTGAAATACTAAAATTTTGGATACAAAGACTAAAATTTTAGTATCAGACTAACAAATATAATATTGAATCTCAATCTCCAAATCTCCGTCTCAGTACCTCAAAACAAACGTTACCTACCAGACATTCATCCTCCACTAGAATAAAGAAGAGTATTGAAGGCTAGCTAGTTGAATATATATAAGTATTAGGAAAATAAAAACATAAATTGCATTTATTTTTTGGGATTGGAACTGAGATTGAATATTGTATTTGATGAGCAAAGATTAAATTAAAATTTTAGTTTTGCCACACAAAATTTGAGTGCTATTAGTATTTTCAAAAAGTGAGAATACAGAAGATTGAAATTTCTAAGAGACGGAGACTGAAATTTTAATAACATTTTTTTTGAAAATACTCTTATTTAACATTTTAAATTCCAAATTTTTTTAAAATTTTTATATTTATCTTAAACTAAATACGATAATAAAACATAATTCAATGTTATATATTTTACACTAAATATAATAAAAAAAACTTAATTCAACCTCAATCCGTCAGTGTCTTCCAAACAAGGCATATATATAGAAGAGTAGATGTAATAATGCAATGGAAGAGGAAGCATATATAGGCATAGGTAGAGAGCAGAGTTGACATACAATTCACGATTAGGGTCACCCCAGTTATACCAGCCTTTGGGAATGATGATGTTGTCCATATATGTATAGGCGAATACCACGCGAGAAAAGGGACCCCATGCCCTTCCCAGGTATAGTGCCCCTGACCCCGTGACCTTACAGTTCACGAATGAGAACCCCGTGTCCTCCAACATGCTACTCCTCCCCTGCGCCGTTACTGCTCCCATATTCTGTGCTATTGCATGCACGTGACACCCCTATTCAAATATTCCAAGCAACATTTGTTCTTTCCTGTTAACTCCGGGCCAAAATTAATATTATTGGACCATATTATATTTTAATTAAATATTAATAATAGTAACCTCAAATAGAGAGAGAGCGTTTCCGAATATGAAATCAACAGAGCCTTCAATGTAACAATCCTTATAATAATGTCTTCCCATATGATCATAGAGTGTGTCCTGTGCACCCAAGAAACTGCATCCATAGAATGCTGCTGTGTCCGCTGAAATCCTGAATGCCACTGCCTGTTTCCCAATTGCTCCTGGTGCAGGGACTGGAGTAGTGTTCTGTGCACAATAAAGATGATCATCTTTTCATTAGTTTAATTAACTCTAATAGTAACTAATTAGAATGTAGTTAATTAATTATTAATTACCTTGAATGTGATGTTCTTTGCAATAAAATAAGGTGAATTAACAGCAAAAGTAGCAGAACCGTAGGTTCCCAATGGCCTCCCATTTGGGCCAAGTGTTTGTGCTGTGTCACCATATTGAACTATTGTTTTATCTGCACCTGCTCCTTCTATTGTTACGAACCATTTCAATTGAGGAATGCTCACTTTCTCCCTGGATATTATAGTATTCAATTTATCTAAATTTGCTGAAATTAAATGAAAATATCATATATATATATATATATATATATATATATATATATATATATATATATATATATATATATATATATATATATATATAATTCTTAGAGCATTTGAATAGGTAACGAAAAAGACACTATTGTGTAATAAGAAACAAAATTTGTCAGTTGTCACCTACCATTTTCCAACATTTTAATAAAGAACATAACACAATAATGCTGAATGTGGACAAACACTAAAATCCAAGTCTTAATTAATTCAAAAATACTATTCATACCTCAAATTAGCCACTAAAATCAGTTACTAAATTTATTTTCTATTTATATTTATATTTCAACATGTATTTAGTAACTGATTTTGGTATACATATAATACAATCGTAATTAAATACATCAACAAGATTCAAGAAGAGGCCACAAATTTGGTTAGCTGAGAATAATTATATGACAATTTAATGAGATATGTGAAACTATGTAATAGTTCTTACGTGTAAAGACCTGCATGAACCTTGATGAGGACTCTAACAAGATTAATGGAAGGAAGAGAATCAATGGCGTCTTGAATGGAAGTGAAGTCACCAAGTGCAGGGTTGTTATCAACATGCAAAGTGTAGGAAGCAAAGAGCTTGTTCTTTGCAGCCTTGAACATTGAATGATTGAGGTTACCAACAAAGTTGACCCATTTCATGAACTGTTCTTCCGAGAACTCTATCCTACTCATGTTGGACAATAATCCGTTCCTCAATCGAATTCCCTTTCTAGTGCCATCATCATGGTGCCGGCAATATGTACTTCTTGAATTTTGAACAACCATCACAAGGATTGCTATTGTAACACACAAAATGTAATGCGAATTTGAAATCGCCATAGAAAAAAAAAGGAACAAAAATGTTGGTCGCCTAACACAGTGTGTTATACTTTTGACCTAATGATGAAACTAAAAGAAAGAAAGTAAGGATTAATGGTTGAAGGCATTGATGTTTATATAGTAAGTTATGGTGGTTGTTTTAGGTGAAAAGTGAAGCTTATTGTTAAGAAGAGAGAAAAGAAAGAATGGAAATGAATGAGAGGTCACGGGTGCTTCTTCTACTGACATCCATGTTAGAAAGAGAAACAATCTAAGCCACATACAGGTCATGTTGATGCACTTTCTTGCATATAAAATAATAATAATAAAAAACTTAGCTTTTTGTCTCAATTAAATTATGTTTTTAGATATCTTCATGTAAAGTTGATAACTCAGAATTATTAGATGATGATTTAATTAAATTTATATATAAAAAACTCTTCACTATCTGAATTCAACAACCGGCGGATACATCAAAGATTAGCACTTCATCACAAGGAAAAGATAACTAATATTCTTAATTATTGTCTTCTTTTAAAAATGACAAGAAATTGATGTTTTATAAATGGATCCAATTATGTACTTTACATAAAAAAATTAAATTAATATTTAAGAAAATAAATTTAAATGAACGACATTATAAAAGAAAAAGGTATGTTTTTATTATATTAATTACATAGAACTCTAAACAATACAAAAGAGAAGAGGAAGATATACAAAATTAAGCCTTTGGGAAAAAAAAATAAGTTGAGATTTTTTATTCCTTTATTAAAATGCATTAGATGTATGTCTATTATTTTTCTTATGTCCAAATAATAATTATATTCAAATTTATTTATGAGCATAATAAACTATAGGCTTTCTGTATTTTCCACTACTTTTGATGTTGGATGACATTAATATTCTATTGTGTTTGGCCATTTTTCCTTTGTTGTTGATGTTTGTTTGATGCTGCCCGTGAGCTCCTCTTTCTCTTTCTGTTTGTGTGTGATCATAAATATATTCTTTTTATTGAGATAGGGATAATGGGTTGGTTCTGGTTAGGTTATGCACCAATGTGTAGCATTTCATGTGAAAAAAAATATATATATAATCAATTTTAAGGTTGCTTTTTAGCTTATGCATGCTGATAACACCTACCCTTAATTTGGACTCAAATTATTTTTTGAATAGTTAGATTAAGAAATTATCATAATTTGTGTTCAACACTCATTCCACCACTTTAAATTTTATATAGAATTTAATTAGAGAATGGATTTTTTCCGGTCAATATTAATATAACTAATTTTTTAAAATTATTTTTTATCTTATATTTTGAATTCTAAAATCTTTTTAAATCCTAAATTTTAAATTTTAACCCCCTAGATCCCAATCTTAAATTCCACCAAAATGAGTTTAAAAATATAATTTTATCATAAAAAATAACTAATATTAATTAATTAAAATTAGTTAATTTCTTGAATGATTAAAAATCAGTTTCTTATACTTATTGATATAGTTACTACTATAGCATTTAAATTGATTTTTTATATATACTAATTAAGTCTTAATGAGTAGTGTCAAACTGTCAATGAGAAATCCACTTTTAAATGCTAAAATAACATTATTGTTAATACAATTAGATTCTTGCTGTTGTTGTGTAGCTGATTAATGTTATTTGACCACTTGTAAATTGATTATTATTATAATACTATAGATTCCATACATGTATATATGTAGTGGGTGAATTTAGGGAAACTCTGTGGGCTATACCAATACCATGAAGGACATGGCACTATATATGGCAGAAACAGGAATTAATGGTTAGACAATTTAGGCCAAAGCTATAACCACAGTGATGTGAAAAAACTTTCCTTGAGACAAAACTATTTGTTAGTGTCATTTTGGGTCCAGATGATTCATACTCTTCCCTTTTTAATTTGCTTTTGTTATATGAAAGTACTCTTTCTATTTTGGTAAAAAAGGATGAAGTATGTGTATATGTTGTGTCTTTAACGTTATGTTTTTCTTCAAAAATATTTTTAATATTTAATTTTATTTCTAATATTTTTTATGTTATTTAAAATTACTATTGAATATTAATTTAATTTAAATATTAAGGACAAAATTAAAAATATATAAAAATAACTTTAACACAGATTAAAAATATTTAAAAATTAAATTAAATAAAATTAAATGTTAAAAATATTTTTAAAAAATTTACAAATATTAAAGACAAAAAATATACTAGGTTATAGTAGATTCTGGGCACTGTTATTTCGTCTTAATACTCTCCTAGCTTGCTCATTCTTTTTTATTATTATTATTATAAAAAATATCATTCATTATCTTTATATATAACATAGATTTTCTATTTAAATCAATTTTCAAATTTTAATTTCAAAATCTGGCATTTGAAAAGAGAAAGAAAAAAAATACGTTCAGAAAGTCATTAAGATTAACAGAAAATATTTAATGTATATCGTATGGGTATTGTTGCTTTAATGTTATATATCAAGGTGCGTGAAAATTATATTTTTTTAATTTCAGTTTTTTCCAATATTTAAAGTTGGAGTATATATTAATTAAAAAAAAAATGTTGACGGGTTATAATTAACATGAAAAAAATTATTTAGCGTGTGTGTATATATAATCAAACGCACATTAAATTAAAATGTTACAGCACAATTTAGTAGGACTATTATAAGAAATGAAACTACTAATAAAAGTGAGTTAATTAATGAGTAGTGTATATATAAACTTGGTTGCTTTGATTCGAAGGTATGGAGTAATAAAAAAAAAAGAGATCAAAAGAATGATTGTCGCAAGCGTTTCAGAAAAAGAAATGTTATCTAATAATCTGAACTCATGAAATTAAATGTTGTTTATGAAGTATATGATAATTATACAAAATTCTAACCTTAACTCCCTTCATTCTTCGAATATCATATGCCATGCGTGCATGGAACTTGTAATGACAAGCTATAGTTTAATTAATCAACTTTTATTTAAAAAATAACAACTAATTAATATGCTATTACGACAGTGACTTTCAAAATTAAAGGGCACATGCATGGTGCTTATGGAGAAAAATTAAAAGCAATGTTTAATGAGGCTAATAAGAGACAACCTACAAAATGATCCGTGATATGAATCAATCTAAAAAAAATCCAATCAGAAAGTCAAATACCCAATCTGTCCGTGATTATTGTATTTGATGTGTTCATACATACTCTCTATAGCTACAGCTCAAGATATAATTAGATAAGGGTGACTGCTGTCATACCCAATATTTGTGGGAGAGTTCATATCTATTTATATGGACTAATATAATATATAGAGGAGTGTTAACGAATCAGCAGATTTTGTGATTTATAGTCATTATTAGTCATCATCGATATTTTTAATGGTATAAGATTACATCTAATGATGTGGAATTACTCAATTTTCTTTTGATGGTTAAGTGTTAGCCAAATTTTAATAAAAGTGCTGGTCCCCTAGACTTTTTTTAATATAAATACGAGACGTTATTAATCTCACTCAATTAATAATTAAATAATTTAAAAAAATTAAAATTTAATATATTTTAAAAATATATTAAATATAATTTTTGTATAAATACCAATATATATATATATATATATATATATATATATATATATATATATATATATATTATTAGCTATATATGATTAGTTAAATATTATATTTTATTAAAATTAATATAAAATAAAAAAAAGAGAACATTTTCTTCTTTTTTTTAGAGAATATTTTTTTTTTCAAAAACAAAATACTCTTACCCTCAAAAAGGAACATCCTCACCTCAAATTTGAAGGCAATATTCATCGACAGCTCTAGCTACCACCACCCACGTTGACCACAGTCACATTTTTTCTATCTTTCACTCTTTTTATCTATCTCCATTACCGTCTCTCACGTCTTCTATGTAAACCCCGCAAAAATCGGTAAATTATTAGTTAATAAATTGAATTTTAATTAGGAAAGCTAAAAATACAAAACTAATATCAAAATAGGATAGAGCTCGTCGAAACAAAAATTTTGATACCAATTTCGAAAATTTGGCCCAAAAACAGACCAGAAAGGCCAAACCGGTTGAACCGGGCCCGTGGGTTCAACCGGACCCAAACACTTAAATGAGGCAGCAGCTCTTTTCTTCCTCATAAGCTGCTGCGACGCCATTACAGCAAGGGAGGGAGAGGAGATTCACAAACCCTCACCATTCCTTCCAACTACCATAACTTCCTCATCCGGGCTCCGATCGCCGCACCGTTTGCGGCCACGCGTCGGGCTCGTCGAGCTCTTCAATTCTATCCAAACAAAACAGTAAGTGAATCGGTTTTTCCTAGCCCCATTTCTGCTGGTATATGAATTTCGAGTTTAAGATTTGAGAAACTCAATTCCTTTATGATTTTTATGTTTTAGGGGTCCACTAGACTTGATTTCTTGTGGGTATTGCCCAAGGATCAGTGGGTAAAGGTAAGAGATCTCAAACCCTAATAAAATTTCTGAATTTAGGAATTTGGGTATTGAGTTGTTATGTTTGGATGTGTTAATTGTGGTTTAGGTAGTGTGTATGTGAATGTTGATGCTTGTTGGAGGCTTGTTGGTGATCAAGCTTGGTTTGGGGCTGTTTGTTTGAGTTTGGAGGGGCTGTAATTTTGAGTTGTGAGGCTGCCTTGGGTGAACTAAGTGATCGGCCAAGGTATGGTTTAAGTTTCGCACGTTTAATATTTACGGTGTTGTGAAAACTTAGGTTAGAGGAACCATAGGATAAGTTGAACTGTTAATTGCATTTAATGAGTAGTTTGTAATGTTGTTGGAGTAAATTGTTGATGAACATAGATTGGAATTTTGAGGTATTGATGTTATTAATTTCATGCTTTTGGACTTGCTTATAATGGGTTATATTGAAGTTGATATTGATGAATTATGGTTGGTGATTGTTAATAAATGGTTGTTATGTCAAGTTGATGGATTAACATGTATGAAGAATTGACTTATGTTAATGGCATTTAATTAGTATATGTTGATGGAAGGTTGATAAATATATGATGAGAATTGGTATAGGTGAAGAATTGATGTGAACAAAGGAAAAGTTATTGATGTATGAGGTAAAAGTGGATAATTTTGATGTTCTAGGTTGGTTGAGTTGATTAAAGCTTATATTGGTAATGGTTGTTGATGAATTGAGTTGATATGGTTTTACAATGCAAGTTTTAAATGGTAAGAAACTTAAGTTGGAGAAAAAGAGGTTTTGTTGAAAGTGGTTAAAACCAAATTTTGATGAACTTTAGACATCCATAATATTCTCCTCAAATTTTGGATTGGGTTGTGGTTTGTTGCAAATAAAAGATAGTTTCAAGAGCTTTTGATTGATATCAACTTTGTGGAAAACGGAATTTTGTGGAGAAAGTTATGGACGTTGCAAGTTTAGTGTTTAAATCTGAGTTCAGGGTGACCAAACCGGTTTTGAATGTTTTTAAACAAATTTTCCACTTCTAAACCTCCATTTTCTTCCTTTTAAGGCTTAAAGCATGGTTCTAGGTCCAGTAGGTAAAAGAAGCTAGGAAAATAAGATAACTTGAAGGTGAAGAAAGTTGTAAATAGTGGCTTTTATGAAGAAAATAAGGATGTTAATGAAGTTTAATGTTAAGGTTTGATACTTGATGATGTATTGATGATAATTGCCATGGCTTATGAATAATGATATCTGAGATACGAGTTTCCCTGGGTAAGAACTGTGGCTCGCCACCACGTGTTCCAGGTTGAATCTCGATACTCTGTTGACCCTACGTCGTAAGGGTGACCGGGCACGTATAAATTCCCGGGTATGGATAGCCCCCATTGAGTGATTATATGATGATTGAATGTGAACTCTATGCATAGACTCTTGGGGATGCGCGACGGGGGACAGTCTAAGGTTTTCGGACTTGTCGGGTTGGCTGGATAACCGACAGATGGGCCCCATCAGCCATAGGACAGACATGCATCATATGCATTTGTTTGTATTAATTGCTATGCATTTCCTGGGTATGCCTAATTGATATATATTACCTGCTATTTGTTATACTTGCTATTTGTACTATTTGATCATTACTTGTGCGTGAACTTGTTTGGTTGCTTGTTTCTGTTGCATTCTGAATGATGAAAGGATGGAGGAAACGGAGGAAATGGTTTGGTGTTAGGTTAAGCTTGAACTTGAGTAAGTTAGGCAGATTTAGAATACCTACCCCTGTTTATGGCTTCTGTTTAGTACTTAAGTTGGATAATTGAATAACGGAGTTCTAGGATTGCCTATGGCATTCTCAGGACCGTATTTTCTTATACGCGTGGCACTTTTACCATGCTGAGAACCTCCGGTTCTCATTCCATATTGTATTGTTGTTTTTCAGATGCAGGTCGAGAGGCTCCTCGCTAAGCGTCTGGATTCTGGAAAGCGGAGTAGTCCTTGGGTGTATTTTGCTTTCTATTTGTATATATGTATATATATGTGTAGCTTACTCTCCAAGTAACTTATGTATGCTGCTTCTCTTAGAGGTTGAGGGAGAGATAGGAGTTTACTTTGGTATTTTGGTATATTTTGGGGACACTTATGTATGTTTATATGTATATATGTATCCTCCGGCCAGCCTTAGCTTCGCAAGCTGAGTCAGAGGCTAGTTATGCTGTTCTTTGGCTTTTCTTTATCCCTTCGTTTATTGTTTTATCATGTTCCTATTAGGTTTCTTAGCACGCAAGTAATCCTATTCCTTGAGCGTTGCGCTTTTTATTTTGCGATTTTTGTTTACCCGCTCTGTTTCAAGGCTCCTAGTATATTATTTCTTTCAGTATTATATGTATATCCTTACTATTAAAGGTCTGTAATACCACACTACCTCTGTTCTATGACTTAAGCATAAAACACTGTGTAGTAGGGTGTTACATTCTACCTATGACCCCCTATTCGTACCGCCTCTATATTTGCCTCCTCCACCAACACCGTCGTGTCTCGCCATTGTTCGCCATGGCCACTGCATCCTCTGTCACTACACAATAGCACTCTATTTCTCCCTCTTGAGCTAGAAACACATAGCCAACAGTAATATTAGGTTAGGTTTTCATTCTTTAAACTGTTCTCTGATTTTAGACCGATATATCGTATGTATGTCATTTGGTACAAAAAAAAAATTTGTTTGATAAATAAGCATGAGTTAGGTCATTCATAGCACTATTATCTAAACTTGTTTTGCACCTCTAAAAAGGGTTCAAACTATGGATTGTATTTAGTTTTGAAGAAAATCTCATGTCATACGCTATTCAAGCTGTGATGTTAATGGTTTAATGAACCAGAAGAGAGAGAGGAAGAGTGAAAGTTGAGAGAGGGAGAAAGATTGGTTCTTCTCATTTTGAAAGTTTCAAATGAATGAAAACAGAAAATTGAAAAAAATATTTTGTGGCTAACCTTATGTACTCCTACTATAATTAATTACCATCAACATTAAAATAATAAAAAATAATAATCTAGGTAACACCCTCCCACAAGTTAGAATGGTATAAACTTAACAATCCTAGCTTGGAAACATTAGTAAGAAAAGGACTCGGTGACAGAGCTTTGATCAGAAAATTAACAAGTTGGTCTTTGGAACGAACTGGCATAAGATGAATGAGACCAGACAAATGCTTTTCACGAACAATGTGAGAGTCCACTTCAATGTGTTTGGTTCTCTCATGAAAGATGAAATTATTGACAATGTGAATGGTTGACTGATTGTCACAAAATAGAGTGATAGACTGTTGAAGCCGCAAACCAATGAAATCCATTAAGAAAGATAACCAACTAGCTTCACATGTGACAACAGCAAGAGACCTATATTCAACTTCTGCAGAGAACTTGGTAACGATGATTTGCTTCTTACTCTTCCAGCTAATGAGGGAGTTCCCAAGCATAAAGCAATAACTAGAAACGAAACGACGAGTATCGCCACAAGTAGCCCAGTCAGCGTCAGCAAATTCAGTGAGATGCAGATTAGAAGTAGAGGAGAAGAATAGACCAGTTGCAGGTTTGTCTTTTAAATATCGGAGTACGCGAAAAGCAGCCTATAGGTGAGAAGTGGTTGTACAGTCAAAAACTGGTTCAAACGTCCCACAACATAAGAGATATCGGGTCTAGTGTTTGTGAGGTAAAGGAGTCGACCGATGAGCTGTCTGTAGTGTTGTCTGTTAAAATGGTACCTAACTCTTTCGAGAATTTCTTACTCTAATCAAATGGGGTGAAGATAGGCTTGCAATCTTGATAACCAAAATCCTTGAGAAGGTCCATGGCGTACTTCCATTGATAAATGTGAATTGCAGAGTTAGAACGTGCTACTTCCGTTCCCAAGAAGTACTTGAGATTACCAAGATCCTTTATTTTGAATTTTTCATCCAAAATTTGCTTGATGGAATTGATTTTGCCAATGTCATCCCCGGTTAATACCAAGTCATCAACATATACTAGAATGGCAGTAAAGCTTTCAGATTGTTTCTTGATGAAGAGGGAATGATCATAAAAAAACTGTTTATAACCAGCATCAATAAGAGTCTGAGTGAGTTTAATATTCTATTGTCTGCTTGCTTGCTTAAGCCCATATAAAGACTTTTGTAATTTATAAACCAAACTTGGTTGTGACACGGCCAAACTGGGTAGTATCCTCATATAAACTTTCTTGTCCAAATCTCCGTGAAGGAAAGCAGTATTGACGTCCAGCTGTTTCAAATGTCATTTTTTTTGTCCCTGCTAATGCTAACATTACTCGTAGAGTAGTCATTTAGACAACTAGACTAAAAGTATCACCATAATTCATTCCTTACACTTGAGTGAATCTTTTTGTAACTAGCCTTGCTTTGTGCCTTTCTATGGTGCCATAGGGATTGAATTTTACCCGAAAAACTCATTTGCAACCCACAACCTTCTTGCCTTTTGAGAGTTTAATGAGACACCAAATTCTATTCTGATCTAGAGCTGTCAATTCAGCTTGTATTGCTTTTCTCCAACATTCATGTGCAGCCGCTTCCTCATAAGTGCCAGGTTCTGGATTTGAGGTGATGGCTAGAAAAATGGACTTATATTTTGGGGTTAATTTATCATATAATAAGTATTGTGAGATAGGATATAAAGAGTTAGAGTTAGCAAAGTTGCTAGAGTGAGCTGCGTGGATTATCATACAATGGTAGTCCTTCAAATAAGCAGGCGATTTCTTGACTCTTTCAGATTTTCTAGTGATGCAGTCATGTGTGATGTCATAGTTTTGTGATGCAGGTGTATTGTTAGTGCGTGGTGTGATAATGGGTGCAATGGTATGTAAGAAAATTGGTGAATGCATTGAGATTGAGAAATATTCATTTGAATATGTGAGTGTGGTATGTGTGGGTGATTGCAAATAATGTGTGGATGGTGTATCATATTAAAAAAAATCAATGCATTGTGAAGTACGAGTGGGTACCATAGAAATGTCAGTGCTAGTGGAATGTGAAAATGAAAAATGAGTTTCATAGAAAGTTACATTTTTAGATATAAAAATTTTCTTTGATTTTAAATCAATAAGTCAAAAATCTTTTGTTCCTAATTTAAAACCGAAAAAAGTTATTTTTTTGACTTTTGGGTCTAATTTTGTTCTTGAATTTGTTAATATAGAGGCATATACAAGAGAATCAAATACTCTTAAATATGAAATGTTAGATAAGTTACCATACAAAAGTTTATAAGGACTAGCATTATCCAGTTTAGTGTTTGGCAGTCTATTTAATGGTTCTTCTCATTTTAAAAATTTCAAATGAATGAAAACAAAAAAATAAAAAAATATTTTGTGACTAACCTTATGTACTTTTACTATAATTAATTACTATTAATATTGAACTAATAAAAAAAATAATAATCTAGGTAACCGATTTTTTCTTTTTTGGTAATTAGCAAGCTTGTAGTCAATTGGTTGAAATACATTTTAAAATAATTTTAGAAATTTATAAATAAAATCATCTTTAAAAGATGCAATTGAAGACAAAGTTGAGTAACAGATCTTTTTTTTTGGATTCCATGAAAAATCAACAAGATATAATACCACTATAATCGGATATGTATATCCTTGTTGCATTTGAGTATTTTTGCTCTAAAGATTTTTAAATTTGATAGATTATAATTGTTTAATTTATAATTTTCCTATTTTAAAATTTTTTTTGTAAAGTTAATTAGTATCTTAATTAATTATTTTTATTATTTATTTTTTGAATAGAATTTTATCATAAGCATAAACATCGATGATAATAAATTTTTATAGAAATTTATTGAATATGATGAGTTGTGTTTTGGGTATGATAGTAATTCTCACAAGGAGGAAGAAGACATTATCAATAATGAGGATAAAAATAGTGAATCTATAGATATGTCAAATTGTAGAAACAAAATTTAAGAAGTTGAGAAGTTAAACAAATTAAGTTATGATGACCTGTGGGATATTTTGTTTGACACTGTTAAATAATGTTGTAATTTTTATATAAATTATGCTAAAATGCACGATTTTATTGTGAGATTTGATGAAAAAAAGGCAAGATTTCAATGGAAACATTAATATGTGATAGATGGTTTGTAACAAAGAGGGTACACGAAGGAAAAAAGTACTTAGAGATGGAGAATAGAAAAAAAAGATCATAAACTAATCACACGTGTAATGTGTAAAGCAAAGAGACTTACAACCATAACCTCATCGCACCTAAATATATCCAATTTGTTCGAGCATATCGAACTATGACAGACACTGATAAAGCACAAGTTGATAGTTTGCACTTTTATAATGTTAGAATTTGTCGTATAATGGGGTTCATGGTCACGCAAAAAGAATTCATAAAGAAAGATCTATACAATCTATTACTTGATATTTATTCTGTTAGTTGAAATTTCTTAATACAGGTTGTTATTTCTCTTGTATAGAAAAGTTGCTAGTAGTGGGTTTTGTTGATATGCTGAGCTATATAGTTTGTTAGAATAGCAAGGCAATTCTGTTGGAAGTAGTATTTTATATAAATAGCAAACTGTAGTATTGTATTTTTTGAGTCTGATTACTATTCAATTTCAATTCTCAATTCCTTCTTGGTTTCTCTGTTATTGTTCTTCTCCATGCTTATATGCAATTTTCACATGGTGCGGTGAGCGTAGATGGAGGAACATGGAGATCCCGATTGAAGGATGAAAAACTTGCTCTCTGATTCACAATTTGTTAACGTGATTAGAGAAGGATGATGAGTCCATCTTTACAGTTGAAGTGCTTGTTCGCGGTTTTTGCTCCATGAATCTATTTTTCCCTTTTTTTTCTTTGTTTGATCTGAACGCCCTCTTTCACGCAATTTCTTCTCCATCCTCATACGCAAGTTTCTTCTCCATTTATCGAGACACCTTCAGTCCTGTAATAAAGCTAGGGACTTTGAGAGTGGTTGCAGCAGTGAAAGGGTGACACCTTAAACAAATTGATGTCAACATGGCGTTTTTGCATGGTGAACTCGATGAGGAGGTCTATATGAAGGTGCTTCCAGGTTTAGAAGTCTCACCAGGTCAAGTTTGCAAGCTTAAAAAGTCCTTGTATGGATTAAAACAAGCTAGTAGACAATGGAATTGCAAGCTCAAATCGGTTTTACTTGAGCTAAAATTCACTCCAAGGAAATCAGATTACAGCCTCTTCACCAAGATTACATCACGTGGATTTACAGCAATTCTAGTGTATGTAGATGACTAAGTATTGGCAGGTGATGACCTAAATGAAATTAACTCAGTTAAATATGTTCTTCATGAGAGATTTCGGATCAAAGACATGGGAGATTTGAAGTACTTCCTTTATCTCGAAGTGGCAAGATCCAAGACGGAAATTACTTTGTACTGAAGGAAATATGTCCTTGATTTACTCAAGGAAATAGGATTTGAAGGGTGAAAACCTGCCACCACTCCTATTGATTATGGAGCAAAACTAAGTAAAACTATTGGAAAATTGCTCAGTAATTCTGGTCAGTATAGACGAATTGTGGGCAAGCTTTTATATCTATCAAATACTAGACTTGATATAAGCTATGCCATTGGGAAACAGAGCAAATTTTTGGTTTGCGCTACTACTGAACATTTGAAGGCAGCACATAGAGTGCTGCGTTATATAAAGGCTTCTCCTGCTGCAAGCCTCTTCTTTTCTGCAAATTATGATTTACAACTTACTGGTTTCTCTGAGTTTGATTGGGCTGGCTGCGTTGACTCTCGCAGATCCATCTAGGCATATTGTTTTTATTTAGGACCATCATTGGTCAGTTGGAAGAGTAAGAAATAACTAACAGTTGTAACCTCCTCTTCAGAGGCAGAGTATAGAGCCTTAGCTCTGGCCACCCGAGAAGCTCAATAGCTGAGTCATGTTCTTCAAGATCTTGGTGTTCCAATCACAAAGCCTATTAATTTGTATTGTGATAGCAATTCAGCTATTTATATTGCCACTAATTCTTTGTTTCATAAATGTACAAAACATATTGAAGCTGACTGCCATATAATCCATGACAAATTACAAGAAAAATTGATTCATCTCCTTCCCATTTCCTCCAATAATTAAGCTGCCGATATTCTCACCAAACCTCTTGCTCTTGGGCCTTTCAATGCAGGTTACTCTAAGCTTGGATTGTTAGATCTCTTCTCTCCCAATAGTCCAAGCTTACGGGAGGGTGTTACTTGATATTTATTCTGTTAGTTAGAATTTCTTAATACAGGTTGTTAATTATCTTGTATAGAAAAGTTATTAGTAGTTGGTTTTGTTGATATGCTGAGCTGTATAGTTTGTTAGAATAGCAAGGTAATTCTGTTAGAAGTAGTGTTTTATATAAATAGCAAACTGTAGTCTTGTATTTTTTGAGTCTAATCGTTATTCAAGTTCAATTCTCAATTCCTTCTTGATTTCTCTGTTATTGTTCTTCTCCATGCTCATATGCAATTTTCACATGGTGCGGTGAGCGTAGATGGAGGAACACGGAGATCCCGACTAAAGGATGAGAAACTTTCTCTCTGATTCTAAATTCGTTAACGTGATTAGAGAAGGATGATGATTCCATCTTCAAAGTTGAAGTGCTTGTTCGCGGTTTTTGCTCCGTGAATCTATTTTTCCCTTTTTTTTTCTTCGTTTGATCTGAACGCTCTCTTTTTCGCAATTTCTTCTCCATGCTCATACGCAATTTTCATCTCCATCTATCGAGACACCTTCAGTCCTGTAGTAAAGCTAAGGACTTTGAGAGTGGTACTGGCTATTGTTGCAGTGAAAGGGTGGAACCTTAAACAAATTGATGTCAACATGGCATTTTTGCATGGTGAACTCGATGAGGAGGTCTATATGAAGGTGCCTCCAGGTTTAGAAGCCTCACCAGGTCAATTTTACAAGCTTGAAAAGTCCTTGTATGGATTAAAACAAGCTAGTAGACAATGGATTTGCAATCTCAAATCGGTTCTACTTTAGCTAAAATTCACTCCATGAAAATTGGATTACAGCCTTTTCACCAAGATTACACCACTTGGATTCACAGCAATTCTAGTGTATGTAGATAACTTAGTATTGGCAGGTGATGACCTAAATGAAATTAACTCATTTAAAGATGTTTTTCATGAGAGATTTCGTATCAAAGACATGGGAGATTTGAAGTACTTCCTTGGTCTCGAAGTGGCAAGATCCAAGAAGGAAATTGCTTTGTACCAAAGGAGATATGTCCTTGATTTACTCAAGGAAATAGGATTTGAAGGGTGCATACCTGCCACCACTCATATTGATTATGGAGCAAAACTAAGTAAAACTACTAGAAAATTGCTCGCTGATTCTAATCAGTATAGACGAATTGTCGACAAGCTTTTATATCTATCAAATACTAGACCTGATATAAGCTATGCCATTGGAAAATTGAGCCAGCTTTTAGATTGCGCTACTACTGAGCATTTGAAGGTAGCACATAGAGTGATGCGTTATATAAAGGCTTCTCCTACTGCAGGCCTCTTCTTTTCTACAGATTAAGATTTACAACTTACTGGTTTCTCTGACTCTGATTGGGCTGGTTGCGTTGACTCTCGCAGATCCATCTCGGCATAATATTTTTATTTAGGACCATCATTGGTCACTTGAAAGAGTAAGAAACAACTAATAGTTGTAGCCTCCTCGTCGGAGGCAGAGTATAGAGCCTTAGCTCTGGCCACCCGAAAAGTTCAATGGCTGAGTTATGTTCTTCAAAATCTTGGTGTTCCAATCACAAAGTCTATTAATTTTTATTGTGAAAGCAACTCAGCTATTTATGTTGCCACTAATTCTGTGTTTCATGAATGTACAAAACATATTGAAACTGATTGCTACATAATCCATGACAAATTAAAAGAAAAATTGATTCATCTTCTTCCCATTTCCTCTAATAATCAAGCTGCCGACATTCTCACCAAACCTCTTGCTCCTGGGCCTTTCAATGCAGGTTACTCTAAGCTTGGATTGTTAAACCTCTTCTCTCCCAATAGTCCAAGCTTACGGGAAGCTGTTACTTGATATTAATTCTGTTAGTTAGAATTTCTTAATACAGGTTGTTATTTCTTTTTTATAGAAAAGTTGTTAGTAGTGGGTTTTGTTAATATGCTGAGCTGTATAGTTTGTTAGAATAGCAAGGCAATTCTGTTAGAAGTAGTGTTTTATATAAATAGCAAACTGTAGTATTGTATTTTTTGAGTCTGATCATTATTCAAGTTCAATTCTTAATTCCTTCAGTGTTTCTCTGTTATTGTTCTTCTCCATGCTCATATGCAATTTTCACATAGTGTGGGGAGCGTGGATGGAAGAACATGGAGATCCCGGGTAAAGGATGAGAAACTTTCTCTTTGATTCACAATTCATTAACGTGATTAGAGAAGGATGATGAGTCCATTTTCAAAGTTGAAGTGCTTGTTCGTGGTTTTTGCTCCGTGAATCTATTTTTCCCTTATTTTTTCTTCGTTTGATCTGAACGCCATCTTTCACGCAATTTCTTCTCTAGGCTCATACGCAATTTTCTTCTCCATCTATCGAGACACCTTCAGTCTTGTAGTAAAGCTAAGGACTTTGAGAGTGGTATTGGCTATTGCAGCAGTGAAAGGGTGGCACCTTAAAATAATTGATGTTAACACGTTATTTTTGCATGGTGAACTCGATGAGGAGGTCTATATGAAGGTGCCTCCAGGTTTAGAAGCCTCACCAGGTTAATTTGCAAGCTTGAAAAGTCCTTGTATGGATTAAAACAAGCTAGTAGACAATGAATTTGCAAGCTCAAATCGGTTCTACTTGAGATAAAACTCACTCCATGCAAATCGGATTACAGCCTCTTCACCAAGATTACACCACTTGGATTCACAGCAATTCTAGTGTATGTAGATGACTTAGTATTGGCAGGTGATGACCTAAATGAAATTAACTCAGTTAAAGATGTTCTTCATGAGAGATTTCGTATCAAAAACATGGGAGATTTGAAATACTTTCTTGGTCTCGAAGTGGCAAGACCAAGACGAAAATTGCTTTGTACCAAAGGAAATATGTCCTTGATTTACTCAAGGAAACAGGATTTGAAGGGTGCATACCTGCCACCACTCCTATTGATTATGGAGCAAAACTAAGTAAAACTACTGGAAAATTGCTCGCTGATTCTGGTCAGTATAGACAAATTGTGGGCAAGCTTTTATATCTATCACATACTAGACCTGATATAAGTTATGCCATTGTGAAACTGAGCCAGTTTTTGAATTGTGCTACTACTGACCATTTGAAGGCAGCATATAGAGTGCTGCGTTATATAAAGGCTTCTCCTGCTGCAGACCTCTTCTTTTTTGCAGATTCTGATTTATAACTTACTGGTTTCTCTGACTTTGATTGGGCTGGTTGCGTTGACTCTCACAGATCCATCTCGGTGTATTATTTTTATTTAGGACCATCATTGGTCACTTGAAAGAGTAAGAAACAACTAACAGTTGCAGCCTCCTCTTCAGAGGCAGAGTATAGAGCCTTAGCTCTGGCCACCCGAGAAGCTCAATAACTGAGTTATGTTCTTCAAGATCTTGGTGTTCCAATCACAAAGGCTATTAATTTGTATTGTGATAGCAATTCAACTATTTATATTGCCACTAATTCTGTGTTTCATGAACGTACAAAACATATTGAAGTTGATTGCCATATTATTCATGACAAATTGTAAGAAAAATTGATTCATCTCCTTTTCCATTTCCTCCAATAATCAAGCTGCCGACATTCTCACCAAGCCTCTTACTCCTGGGCCTTTCAATGAAGGTTACTCTAAGTTTGGATTGTTAGACCTCTTCTCTCCTAATAGTCCAAGCTTACGGGAGGGTGTTACTTGATATTTATTCTGTTAGAATTTCTTAATACATGTTGTTATTTCTCTTGTATAGAAAAGTTGTTAGTAGTGGGTTTTGTTGATATGTTGAGCTGTATAGTTTGTTAGAATAGCAAGGCAATTCTGTTAGAAGTAGTGTTTTATATAAATAGCAAACTGTAGTATTGTATTTTTTGAGTCTGATCATTATTCAAGTTTAATTCTCAATTCCTTCTTAGTTTCTCTGTTATTGTTCTTCTCCATGCTCATATGCAATTTTCACATAGTGCGGTTAGCGTGGATGGAGGAACATGGAGATCCCGATTGAAGGATGAGAAACTTGCTCTCTGATTCATAATTCATTAACGTAATTAGAGAAGGATGATGAGTCCATCTTCACAGTTGAAATGCTTGTTCGCGGTTTTTGCTCCGTGAATCTAATTTTTCCTTTTTTTTCTTCGTTTGATCTGAACGCCTTCTTTCACGCAATTTCTTCTCCATGCTCATATGTAATTTTCACACAATCACTTTGACAGATCGAGATATGCGAAGATAAAAGATGGTGATGCGCATACATCATTGAATTACCTAATTTCTAAGGCAGACAATGATTCACTATTGCAAGAAAAGTTAAGTTTAAAAGATGATAAGCTTGATAATTTTGTGCGGACCAATAAGTCTAGCATAAGTGATTATTAATGTTTTGGTGTGTGTTGGCCTTCGTCACGACATATCCAAAAAACAAGTATAATAGGTCATTGGTTGTCTTCTTAAGAACAAATCATCATGGACAAACATGCATTTTTGGTTGTGATTTAGTATCCGATGAAAAGCGTAAAACCTATCTTTTGGTGTTGAAGATGTTCATGGAAATAATGGGTAATAAACAACCTATAGTTATGGTGACACATAGAGATCTTGCAATGATGCTACACACCGTCTTTGTGTATGGTATTTATACCGCAATGCTTGTGAAGTTATAAAGAATTCAAACTTTCTAGATATATTAAAGCACCTAATGTATAAAAAAAAATTTATGAAGAGTTTGAGAGAAAATAGCATAGCCTAATATTTGAGTACAAACTTTCTAAAAATGAATGGTTACAAAAAACATACGAAATCAAAGAAATGTGGGTTTGTCATATTTAAATAATAAATTTTTTGGTAGAATCAAAACTACGTCACAATACGAAAATATTCACTCCATGATAAAGAATTATAGTAAAAAGTGCAATATAATTTTTTGGAATTGATGTACAACTTTAATAAAGCATTGATGAGGTATCGAATGAATAAACTCTTATTTGATTTTAAATTATTGTTTATAACTCCTGTGTTGATCACAGGTCTTCAAGACTTTGAGAAGCATAAATCCTATACCCTATATCCTAGAACTATAAACTCTAAATTCTAACATCTTAAACCTTAAATTCTAAACCCTAAACCATAAAACATATATCCTAAATCTTAAAATCTAAAACATAATTCCTAAACCTTTTAAGTGACGAAGCACGGACATTTTGATGAGTTGTCGTGTTCGTGTGTCGGACACATTTCAGACGCAATACTCACTAACACTCGTCTGACACGCGTGTCTGCTGTGTCCAACCGTGTCTTAATAAAAAATAAAAAAAATTTCTCCAAACATGCATGGACACACCTAAATACTATCACGTGTTCGCATGTCCAGTCTTATTCTTAACATATATTCTTAAAATAAATTTAGATAGATTATATATTATTATTTATTAAATTAAAAATATTTTAATTTATATTTTAATATCAATAAAATATCAAAATATCATTATAATTTATCTAAAAAATACTTTATATTTTATATATATGTGTGTCCTCGTGTCATGTAAGATTTTAAAATTCGCGTGTCGGTGTGTCCTGTGTCGTGTCGTGTCCCGTGTTCGTGTCAATGTCCGTGCATCATAACTTTTAAGTAAATAAAGGGTTTAAAGTTTAGGAGTAGAGTTTAAAATTTAGGAATTAATAATTAAAGTTTAAGTTTTAAGTTCATGTATTAATATTTAATAAATACCGTTTAAATAATAATAATAATAATAATAATAATAATAAAAACAATGTATCTTAAGTAAATAATTTATGTTAATTAACCTTATATATAATAATAATAATAATAATGATGATAATAAATAATTAATATATTAGTAATAAATTTAAATTTAAATTTTAAAATAAATTATTTATTTGCTTTTAGAATACTTTTTTAGTAATACTGGTGAAAATTATGTGGTATTTTTTTTTATTGGGTATTGTAACACCTTAACTTTTAGCACTTCATTATCGCACTAAAAGTCCGAGCGCTACTTACCTCAATTCCTTTAATTATATACTATGTTTATTTAATATTGAGTTTTCGTGAATACGAATTCAAACTTCGGTTAAGAAAACGGAAAGTTTTTACTTTAATTACTTAATCACAAAGATATATATTCACATAGTATTATTTACATAGACTTATTTCAAGATACTCGAATACAAGGCCTATCCTCTCTAAAAACTAAAAATAATAAACGACGAGGGGAAAAATAAAATCTAAGAACTTAACTCGTAAACTCAGTCTTCAATACTCTTGTAATTCCGTACTAAGCCTTTGCACCTGTAGCTGAAAGGGGTGGAGATAGGGGGTAAGAACTGGGAAGTTCTTAGTAGGGTCGGGGTTAGAAGTTAAGTTCATTTTATATATACTTGGTCAGCAATAACAGTCAACAAGAGACAATTCAGTTCAACAATTATAGAACACATAATTCAAACAACCATCTAGCACACCCACAATCACAGGAAACACACTCACAAACAAATATGCGCAAACAAGTATGATGTATGTCTATTCCTATTGCAGGTAATGAGCTCATTTATCGGTTTTGACCCGCACCCGACGCAATCCGACTCGCAAGTCAGATAAGGCATTCCACCGGCATAATCTCTGCAAGTTTCTACTTCTTGCAGGCGCTGATTCTCCAGCTGAAGCATGTGCCACTTTCTCCTGGAAGCCATTCCATACACACAGGCATCCCCGCACAATCATTCACACATAAAGCCCACGGCTTAACATTCTCATATCGGCACCCTAACTAGTTACTTTCCGTCACCCTCTCGTGACCTTTTATTCATTTCATAATTACACGTGCCGATCGCGATTTATCTTCTCTTTTTCTTTTATAACTAAAACCACATCTTTATGACATTCTCCAAAACCTTTAAAACAATTAATAATCCAACCACTTCCAAAATCAAACCGACTCCAACAGCAAAAATCATTTCTTTAATAATTCTAAATCAGTTAATATAATTCTTAAAACTTTTGAAAATTTCATTTTTACTCCCAAAATAATCAAAGCACCCCAACTAGTTGTTCATACATAACTGAATCAAAATTAAATCTTAAGCAAGCAACAATAATTCAACAATAATTTAGCATAAACTCATTCAAATTCAAGTAATAATCAATCAAATCAACATTCACTTATCAAACTCACATTTAATTATTATAAAGTTACCAAACCCTACCTTCATACAAAATCAAACCAACGGGATCTCCAGAGAAATTTTTTGACCGAACTGCTAAAGAAGACAACGTCAGGAATTGTCTGTGCCTCCTAGAATTCTAATTGGCCAAACTCAAAAAGAAGAGGAACTATGTCACCGTCAACTTCTATCGGATAAGAGTAACACCAACGTGTAGAAAAGGAGAATATGAACACTTTTATTGGATTAGATTTTTTATTGGAGTTACGCATCATAAAAAATCGAACTCGAAAAGATTAAGATTCTATGGTTTCGCATTCTCTCTCCCTCACGGCCTTCTTTCTTTTCTTTCCTTTAGGTTTATGTTTGGTGGTGGTTGAAAGGAATCAAACTGATTGTGGCTAATGGAAATGAGTGAAATTTGTGATATTAAAGCTCATTAGGTGTCATGATTATACATGTATACATATGTATTAGGCCACGTCTCCAATTTTCTTTCTTTTGCCCCTTACAGGCTTCGGCCAAGTGATGATGATAATTAAATGAATATTAGTCAAGTGTCATAGGTTAAATAAATAAAAATGGCATGTGTCCTCATGGTATATATATTTATTCATGCATATACTAACCACACTTGATTTTCTTTCCCTTTGTCTCTTTGGCTTCGGCCAAACTAAAAGAAAAACAAACTAACAGTAATAATAATAGTAATAATAATAATAATAATAATAATAATAATAATATTTATAAAAATTAATTTAAATTTTGACTATCAAAATAATTTTTAATAAATAGTTTAAATTTATAGAATAAGTCATAATTAAATTAAATTTCAATAATCATAAAGTTCTATTTAATTATTTTTGATCAAATAATATTTTTTTAAAAACAAAATTTCAATAAATATAATGATTCATAAATAACTAATTATTTAATTTTTAAAAATTCGGGGTTTTATATTTTACTCAACTTATAAAAATTTTCGCCATCGAAAATTGATATAAAATGAAAAAGATTCATACTAACTTTTTTTTTAAACATGTCAAAGAAAAACAGAAAGATTTTACATGTTCAGTTTTTCAAATATGAGAGAAATCATATCTTATGAATGACAAGATATGTTCGAAAGTTATTCAAAACAAATCTCAAGAAAGAAGTTCGAAACAAAGAATTTCACTGTAAGCAGTCAAGGAAGAGATGACTTCAAGCTACATTAGCACGAGTAAAGGATTATACGTTGAAACGAAACTTACCCCTAAAACTTATCCTCTAACGTTTTCAATTCCCGTGATTCGCATTACCTATTACTTCTATTTCGTCCATGATAACCCATTAGTGTTTCCGTAAACACAAAATCATCAGTATTAAGTTGGCCAGACCTAATACCAAGAGGTATGCAACGATCGACTAACAGCATTAATCAATAGACAGTCATGCATCTAAAACTAAAACTCTTGTCATTAGGACAAGTCCTACTGCATGACAGACACTCAGAGTAAGCAGCGAAGCATAGTCAGCTCATTCCCAAGGCTCTAACAGAAACGAACTACTCTGATACCATAATGTAACACCCTAACTTTTAGCACCTCATGATCACACTAAAAGCCCGAGCGCTACTTACCTCAATTCCTTTAATTATATACTATGTTTATTTAATATTGAGCCTTTGTGAATACGAATCGAAACTTCGGTTAAGAAAACGGAAAGTTTCCACTTTAATTACTTAATCACAAAGATATATATTCACATAGCATTATTTACATAGACTTATTTCAAGATACTCGAATACAAGGCCTATCCCCTCTAAAAACTAAAAACAATAAACGACGAAGGGAAAAATGAAATCTAAGAACTTAACTCGTAAACTCAGTCTTCAATACTCTTGTAATTCCGTACTAAGCCTTCGCACCTGTAGCTGAAAGGGATGGAGATATGGGGTAAGAACTGGGGAGTTCTTAGTAGGGTCGGGGTTAGAAGTTAAGTTCATTTTATATATACTTGGTCAGCAATAACAGTCAACAAGAGACAATAATTCAGTTCAACAATTATAGAACACATAATTCAAACAACCATTTAGCACACCCACAATCACAGGAAACACATTCACAAACAAATATGCACAAACAAGTATGATGCATGTCTATTCCTATCGCAGGTAATGAGCTCATTTGTCGGTTTCGACCCGCACCCGACGCAATCTGACTCGCAAGTCAGATAAGGCATTCCAACAGCATAACCTCTGCAAGTTTCTACTTCTTGCAGGTGCTGATTCTCCAGCTGAAGCATGTGCCACTTTCTCCTGGAAGCCATTCCATACACACAGGCATCCCCGCACAATCATTCACACATAAAGCCCACGGCTTAACATTCTCACATCGGCACCCTAACTAGTTACTTTCCGTCACCCTCTCGTGACCTTTTATTCATTTCATAATTACACGTGCCGATTTATCTTCTCTTTTTCTTTTAGAACTAAAACCACATCTTTATGACATTCTCCAAAACCTTTAAAACAATTAATAATCCAACTGCTTCCAAAATCAAACCGACTCTAGCAGCAAAAATTATTTCTTTAATAATTCTAAATCAGTTAATATAATTCTTAAAACTTTTGAAAATTTCATTTTTACTCCCAAAATAATCAAAGCATCCCAACTAGTTGTTCATACATAACTGAATCAAAATCTCAAGCAAATAACAATAATTCAACAATAATTTAGCATAAACTCATTCAAATTTAAGCAATAATCAACCAAATCAACATTTACTTATCAAACTCACATTTAATTATTGTAAAGTTACCAAACCCTACCTTCATACAAAATCAAACCAACGGGACCTCCGGAAAAATTTTTCGACCGAGCTGCTGAAGAAGACAATGTCAGGAATTGTCTGTGCCTCCTAAAATTCCAATTGGCCAAACTCAAGAAGAAGAGGAACTACGTCACCATCAACTTCTACTGGATAATGGTAACACCAATATGTAAAGGAAAAAGATATAAACACTTTTATTGGATTAGATTTTTTATTGGAGTTACAGATCGCAAGAAATCGAACTCGAAAAGATTAAGATTCTATGGTTTCGCATTCTCTCTCCCTCACGGCCTTCTTTCTTTTCTTTCCTTTAGGTTTATGTTTGGTGGTGGTTGAAAGGAATTAAACTGATTATGGCTAATGGAAATGAGTGAAATTTGTGATATTAAAGCTCATTAGGCGTCATGATTATACATGTATACATATGTATTAGGCCACGTCTCCAATTTTCTTTCCTTTGCCCCTTACAGGCTTCGGCCAAGTGATGATGATAATTAAATGAATATTAGTCAAGTGTCATAGGTTAAATAAATAAAAGTGGCATGTGTCCTCATGGTATATATATTTATTCATGCATATACTAACCACACTTGATTTTCTTTCCCTTTGTTTCTTTGGCTTCGGCCAAAATAAAATAAAAACAAACTAACGGTAATGATATAATAATAATAATAATAATATTTAAAAAAATTAATTTAAATTTTGACTATCAAAATAATTTTTAATAAATAATTTAAATTTATAGAATAAATTATAATTAAATTAAATTTCAATAATCATAAAATTTTATTTAATTATTTTTAGTCAAATAATAATTTTTTTTAAAAAATAAAACTTCAACAAATATAATGACTCATAAATAATTAATTATTTAATTTTTAAAAATTTGAAATTTTACAGGTATAAAAAAATATAATATAAATTTACAAAAAATATTTTTTAGTAATTATATATTTATTAAAAATGTATTTTCACTATTAATTAACATCATTACTCAAGTTTTTCTATCGTAGTTGCTTTATATATATAAAGACCAGATAAATCACATTAAATATTACTAACCAAATTTCAATCAAATAAAATTAAATGTATAGAATCGTCATATTAAATAACAAAACAATTTTATATAATAAACACTAATTCAAATATATAATTAGCCTTAAAGCCTTGCTTAATAAAACTCTTGATAACAAAGTATTGTGCTTAATAATAATAATAATGAAATAGGAAGGCCACAAATTAAGTAATTATAATATATTAAATTCAAAATATTCTAAAACAAAAATAAAAAATTCTATATGTGGCCGCATCTATTATCCTAAGATTAATTAATGTACCCAAAATACAAATAGAAATGACATTTTGAAAAGAGAAAAGCTCTGCATATAAGTCATTAGGGCTTGTATGCTTTACAAGTTAATTAATGAATAAACCCCCAAAACGCGATGCAAGGTACGTTCTTCTTCTTCTTCTTCCTCTTCTTCTTTTTCTTTTCTTTCGTTTCTTGCATTCTCTTTCTCCTTCTTTTTCTTCTTACTGCACATTCTTCTTCTTCTTCTTCTTGCTTTCTCTTTCTCGTTCTTCTCCTTCTTGCACGTTCTTCTTCTTCTTCCTTTTCTTCTTCTTCTTCTTTTCTTTCGTTTCTTGCCTTCTCTTTCTCCTTCTTCTTCTTCTTGCTGCACGTTCTTCTTCCTCTTTCTGTTCTTCTTCTTCATTTACGTGCTTTTCTCTCTGTTTTCTTTCTTCGTTATTCTCGATTTCCATTGTTTTTTTACATCAAGCTCTAAAATCGTTTTTGAAGAAGAAGAAGCAGCAGAAGATGAGGAGGAGAAAGAGAAAGAGTTCTGAAATATGCATAAGGTGTACTTCAACGAATTTTTGGTGTATTTCTTAAATCCTTTGGGTGTATTTTTGTAATCCTTTGGGTGTATTTCTGTAATCCTTTGGGTGTATTTCTATAATCGTTTGGGTGAATTCCTGTAACCGTTTGGGTGTATTTCTGTAATCCTTTGGGTGTATTTCTGTAATCGTTTGGATGTATTTCTGAAGTTCCATTATTTTCAAATTTGGCAAGAAAATTGTTTTCATGGAAGAAGAAGAAGAAGAGTCGTTCATAATGCATGGTAAGTAGCGCGCTTTAGAAACAGAAAGTTGTTGAATAACGTGTGTTTTATTTACTCTTGAATGTGGAAGTGTGTAATGCGTTAATTAAATGTAATGCATATGTTTTATTGAACTTGTAAGACTTGTAAGCCAAAAAGACTTGTATGTGTAGCAAACCTCTTTTAAAAATTACAAATTCAATGCCCTACACTACACTATAAAATCAACGGAATTAGTTGGATAAATCTCACTAATACATATTTTTTTCTAAATTATTTCGCTCTTATCATTTAACCTTTTGGTTTACTTCTATTTACAAGAATACATGAATGAAAATGGAACTAACGAAGCTGTATCCACAAGCTAGGATTAATGTGGATAATCCAGAATTAGGAGATGACATGTTATTTCTTAATATATTTATGAGCAGTACATATATTAATTATAATTATAAATTAAGTTATTTTATATTAAATAATTTATATAAAAATAATCTCATTTATTGTCATAAATGTTGAATTAAATAAGTTGTTATTACTTTTAATTTGAAATTAAATGAAATTAAAATCAGATATATTATTTTATTTGGACTTTAGAATTTAATGAGTGTTACATTCTAATATAAATAATAATTTCATAATTTTAGTTTTTAATACATCAAAATCGTTTCTATAGTTTTTTTTTATTAAAGGAGTTGTAATTTAACCCTATTAAAAATACGTTGAGGAAGATAAAAAAATCAAACCGTTACAATTTACATACTTACGAATTCATGTACGTTTTTGTCGCTCTTAACTTTTTTTTTTTAATTATTTAATATGCATGTTGTTGAGATTGAAAAATTCTAACATTTTTAACAAGGCACGCATGTGAAGAACACTCAAACTGATCCTATTGAGATATCTTTTAAATTTTTATATAATATTATTTTTTAGTGATGTATTTTTCACTAAATATTAAGTGCTAATATAGATAATAGTGTATTCTATGTTTTTTTTTTTTTTTTTTCTCATACTATCACGATAACACAATTTTACTTGAGCACATAGAAAAAATAATCACGAACAAAGAAACAAATAAAGTCGCAGAGATAAAGTTCATTACTTGTAAAATATATATTTTAATTTTGAAAATATGATAAATTTTGTCTTGTTATTTGTTGACTTTTTTTGTTAAGTGTTTTATAATAAAACAATATTGTGTTTGTGTTTGACCACTTTTTTTTATCCCTTTGACTTTATGTTGTGATATTCTTAAAATCTTTTTTTTTTTGCCCTTCATAATATTTAATTCCCCCATAATTTTGGTCTTCTAATTCTATAAAATATGAGACACATTTTATAAAATTAATTATTAACTCAATAAAAAAATTAATTAACTTAAAATATGAAACCTATTTTAATAAATTAATCAAGCTTTTTAAATACGAAAATTTACGGTTAAAAATTATTTTAAAAAATAAAATTTTTTTACAAATCAATTAATCTCCTAGTCTACTGGATGTTTGTCTATTTTATGATTATATAACTTATTTTTTTACTAACCCTTATGCACTGTGTAAACCCCGTTAAATTAGTAGATAATTAGTCAATAAATTAGATTTTAATAAAAAAGATTAGAAATGTGAATATTATATCAAATTAGGATAGAGCTCATCAAAACGAGAATTTTGACACTAATTTCGAAGAAATCGGTCTAAGATTGGATCGAACGAGCCGAACCAGTTGAACCGAGCCCGTGGGCCCAACCGGCCCAGCACATTTAAGTGAGCACGGTTTTTTCTTTCCCCCATTTTCAGCAAAACGCCGTAACTCCTCCGTCCGAGCTCCAATCGCTGCATCGTTTGTGGCCACGCGACCATCGTGTTGAGCTCTACGTTTCTACCGGAACAATTTTATAGGTAACCCGCTTATTCACCCTCAGCTCCTTCTTCCCCAATTTTTGGAAAATTAAGTAGAGATATTGAATTTCTTTACTCTTTGATGTTTTAGGATCCAATTAGCTTGAGAAAAACGTTTACTCTTACTTATGTGAAGCATGGGTAAGGTGAGGATACCATAATTCTATTTTAATTTTACTGAATTTATGTTTTGAGTATTAAATTGGATATATATGTGTTATGAATGTGTATTAGGTTGTGAATAAATAATTGGAGCTTAAAATTGTGGACATTTGATTTTTGGTGGAGGCTACACATTAATATTTTGATTGAGCTTTGTGGCTGTGTTTGTGTTGGGTGAATTGCTTTGGTCGCTACGTGGGAATCAGCCAAGGTATGGTTTAGGTTTCTTGCATTTAATATATAACGTTCTGTGAAAACTTAGGCTAGATGACCATAGCATAAGTTGGAATGCAGATGTATACTTAATGTTTAGTATCTTGACAATGGACATATTTGATTTGGCTTGTTGGATAATTGGAGATTCGATGAATTATTGTGGTTTGATGCTTGTTGGTTGGTTGGTAATGTTTGATGGATTTTAGGAAAATGAATGTGTATTGTTGTTGATTCAAGTAATAAATTGTTATGGTGGTTGTTTGATGATAAAGAAGAATTTGTTGTGTTGAGAATTGTAGGTATGATAATAAATGGGAATTGAGATTTTGAATGAAATAATGAGGTTTATGAGGTTTGTAGAACTTTAGTTTTGGACTGAACTTCGGCGGGCTATAACTTGGCTTCCGAAAACCCAAATTAATTTCAACTTGTTTTAAATGAAAATTGGGTTCGTCAAGTTTATGCCGTTCGAAGAAAGGAAGAAAAACGATTTAAAACGATTGAGTTATGCTCATCGGAAATTTTGGTGTGGAATATGTAAATATGCAGGTGACATTTTTCTAATTGTGCAGCTCTCTAGTTGATCCTTTTTTTTTTTAAGAACGTACATCCATGCGTACGCGTGGCCCACGCGTACGCGTGGCATGGATTTTTGGCGATGCGTACGCGACTGGTCCCATGCGTACGCGTAAGGAGCTAACAAGCATGTCCACGCATACGCGTGATCCACGCGCACTCGTGACGTGAAGTTTTCACCTACACGTACGCCTGACAAAGGGACGCGCGTGCGAGCTGCACCTTTATACTCCCACGTGTACGCGTGGCCCCTGTTTCAGCAAACATGATTTTTGAGTTTTAAACCTTATTTCAAACTTCTAAACCTCTAATTTCATTCCTTTTGTCACTAATAATAGTATTAAACCTGATAATCAGTTGAAGTTAGGAAATGCGGATAACTTGGAGATGAAGTATAGGTGAAAAGTGATGAGTTGATTATGAAATGTTACGGATGATCTTGTATGATACTTGGCTTGATAATCAAATGAATGATCATGTATGATACTTGGCTTGAATGATTAAATGATCTGAGATACGAGGTTTCCTGGATAAAGTACTGTGGCTTGCCACCACGTGTACCAGGTTGAAAATTCGATACTTTGTTGACCCTACGACGTAAGGGTGATCGGGCACTTATAAATTACCGGGAATGGTACCCCCATTGAGCGATTTGATATATATATATATATAAGTAAAAGCTATGCATAGACTCATGGGGATGCACGTCGGGGGATAGTCCAATGGTTTAGCAAACCTGACTTGTCGGGTTGGCTGTATAACCGACAGATGAGCTCATTAGCCATAGGACAGGCATGCATCATGTGCATATTACTTGAATTACTTGTTTGTGCTCTAACTGGGTTTGTCTAAGTGCATTTACTATGTTAAGTGTATACCTACTACCTGCAGTACTTGTAACCTTCTTGTGCTTGCCTTTATCTGTTTATTTGTCTATAAAATGCTGACGGAGATGGAGGTATGGAAGAATGGCAGTACGGGACTTAGATTTAAGATTAAGTTAAGTTAGGTTTAGATACTCTTAGTAAACCACCTTTTATGACTTCTGTTTAATACTTTAATCTCTATAATCTGAGTGTCGGCGTTCTAGGATTGTCCCTAGCATTCCCAAGACCTTATATATTATGTGTGTGGCACCTTTACCATATTGAGAACCTCTGGTTCTCACCCCATACTATGTTGTTGTTATTTTCAGATGCAGGTCGAGAGGCATCTCGTTAGGCATCTGGACTCCTGAAGCGAAGTGGTTACTAGGTTATTTTGTTGTATAGTGATGTATATATATGTACTTAGCTTTCTCTCCGCATAACTTGTTCTTTTTTATCCTCTTAGAGGTTTATGGAGAGAGATGATTTTGTTTATGTATATTTGGATCTTGGATATGTATGTATATGTGTAAATATTTTCCGGCCAGTCTTGGCTTCGCAGGCTGAGTTAGGAGCTTGTTATTTTGTATCTTTGGCACTCTATTCCTACTTTTATTATCTTATGTTTGATAGTTATAGTTTTCTTAACACGCAAGTTAACTCGTTTCTTGAGCGTTGCGCTTTTATTTTGTGACTTTTATTTCATCTATTCTTCAAGGCTCCTTGTATATTATAACCTTTCTGCTATTATATGTATACATTATATTTTAGATGTCATAATACCACACCACCTATATTTTACGACTTAAGCGTAAAGCTCAGTGTGGTAGGGTGTTACATTATGGAATCAGAGCAGCTCGTTCCTATAGATCCTTAAAGACGGACTGATTATGCTTATGTGCTTTCTCTGTATATGTGTTTATGTGTTATTAGGATATCTGACTGATATATATAGCATAAACATTTGTGAGCATGCATTTGGAACTTAAAGCATTAGACCTACGATATTGAGACTGATCAACTTAATATCACTTGTTTGGTGTATATAGGGACCAGATGTCGACTCGCGGACGCGGTCGTGGGCGAGGTAGAGGTAGGATAGGCACCGTTACTCTTGGCCCGACAGGGAATGATCTAGTAGACTTTATGGCTGCCTTGGAAAATATGGCTGCAGCTATGCAGGCGACAGCCAAGACACTGGGTAATCAAATAAACCAGGGTAATCACGGGAACAATAATGATGAAGACGGCCCTATGACACTTGCTACATTTCTGAAAGTTCACTCTCCGACTTTCAGGGGAACCTCAAATCCCACTGATGTAGGCAATTGGATTTAGGCTATGGAATGGGCGTTGCAGGCTCAACAGGTTCCGAGGAGCAATGGGTTGAATTTGGAACTTATCAGCTGCAAGGTGAGGCTCAGTATTGGTGGCAGGGAACACGACGTATCCTGCAGTCAGATGGCGCTGTGATTCCTTGGGAAGTCTTCCGAACAGAGTTCTATAAGAAATACTTTCCTAATTCGGTCAGAAATTCCAAGGAACTTGAATTGATGTAATTAAAGCAGGGCCAGATGATTGTTACTGACTATACTAGCAGGTTTGAGAAGTTATGTCGCTTTTCTCGTATTTGTCAAGGTGCGCCTGAAGATTTTACTGAATGGAAGTATATTAAATATGAGGGAGGTCTTCGGAGCGATATTCTGAGCTTCGTTGCCCCAATGAAGATCAGAGTATTTTCTGAATTGGTGAATAAGAGTAGGGTGGCTGAGGAATGTGTGAGGAAGGCGGCAGCAAAGAAAGGAAGTCTGAGGGTACCTTTTCAGAGGACTTCAGGGAGGAACTTTGCTCCGAGAGGTAGGAATTTCAAGCATGGAGGCTTTGTTCCGTAACAGAATCAAGGCTAGGGTAATTACAGAAGGCCGAATACTAATGTTAATCAGGGGAGAAGGTTTGGAAAGCAGCCACAGCAGGATTTGAACTGTCAAAGGTGTGGAAAGTATCATCCTGGAGTTCCGTACAGATCAGGACTTGGGGTATGCTATTTTTGTGGACAGCCCAGACATTTGGCCAATAATTGTCCGAAGAAGAGAAAGTATGAGGCTGGTAGGGTACAGCAGCCAGGGAGAGTGTATACCACTTCTGCAGCAGGTGCTGAGGGATCTAAGACACTGATTAGAGGTAACTGTGAAATGGCTGGTAAAATCTTAAATGCTTTATTTGATTCAGGAGCAACTCATTCATTTATTGCACTTGAAAAGGCTAATGAATTAGGATTGAGGATGGTGGTTTTAGGTTATGATTTGAAAGTGCATAATGCTACTCATGAAGCTACGGTGACTAGGTTAGGATGTCCACAAGTTCCATTTTGAATACAACAGCGTGAATTTGTGCACGATTTGATTTGTTTGCCGATGAATGGTATTGATCTTATTTTGGGATTGGATTGGTTATCCAAGAATCATGTTTTGCTTGACCGTTCTGAAAAGTCAGTACAGTTTATGCCGGAAAGGTCGGAAGCACCGGTTATGGTGAATAGTTACTATTTAAACTCTATGATAGTAAATTATTCTGGAATTGAATATCAGGGCATTATGTTATTAACTGCGGGAGTATCAGGTGATGATCAAAGTTTAGAGCAAATTCCGGTTGTATGTGAATTTCCAGACGTGTTTCCGGATGATATTAATGAATTTTCACCTAACCAGGAGGTTGAATTCTCAATTGAGTTAGTGCCTGGAGCCGGTCCGATTTCGATTACTCCTTATAGGATGTCACCTTTAGAAATGGTTGAACTGAAGGCTCAGCTGGAAGATCTGTTGGGTAAGCACTTTATTCGACCAAGTGTTTCTCCGTGGGGAGCGCCAGTGTTACTGGTAAAGAAGAAGGACAGAAGTATGCGCTTGTGTGTTGATTATCGGCAACTAAATAAGGTTACTGTGAAGAATAAATATCTGCTACCTAGAACCGACGACCTAATGGATCAGTTACAGGGT